>NW_022436984.1:18194156-18293534 GCF_009761245.1 Sapajus apella
TTGTGTGGACATCTCAAGAACAACTGAGTTTTTCTACTTGAGAGCAGTATATTAAATGCTTTGACCAATGTCTGTTGTGTTTGGTTACTTTTCAGTTTTAAAATATGTGAATTTCCTTTTTATTGTTCTAGGGGAAAGCAATGGTATTCGCCCCACGCCGAGGGAATACTTTAAACCAGTTTTGCAATCTAGCTGAAAAAGCTGGTTTCTCTATCCAAAGACATGAAAATTATGATGAACACATTTCAAACTTCCACTCCAAGGTTAGTTTTCTGCTTGTGTTAGATAACACTTTAATCCGCATTGCATTTTGAAGAGATCATGGTCTTTTTGGCAGGTAACCTAAATATTTGATTAAAGTACTCCTTAGGTGTGTTGCTTCTGAACAGCTATTTGTATCTGATTATTTTGTGTGGTAAAGCCATCTTTTATCTTTGCATGTCTAGAAGGATTTTAAGAAACCATTCCTGTTTACTCCTTTCTCTGAAACAAACTAATCTTTTCATTCATAATAGACTAATTTGTAGAATGCAAGGGGAGGTGGCATAGAATGAATGATAAACATGCATTTATATTTTAATGAAAAACCTTCAGCGTTTAAGTAGGTTAAATGCTTAGCCGCACTGAAATAAATAGAAGGTGAATGTCTAATTGTATCATGTTGGACCGTAAATCTTTATCTCTGCTTGCTTTATAGCTGGGTCAGTTGGCAGTTTGAGACTGTTAAATCTCATACAGAATTTCACAGTTGTGGGGTTATATGTCAGATCGAGGCGCTACAAGATTTAGGTCAAAAGCACTTATCTGAGAGTGATTTCTAAGCCTGCTTACATAAAGCAATGTTATCAGCCTTTTTATTATTTATAGGTATAAAGCAATATAGGACACTGAGAGGCAAGTGTTTCACTGAAAACTTTTTAGGATTCTCACATTTGTGAATACATTTCACAGTGACTAGCATAACATGTATTATTTCAGTAATTTTGTGCCTTACTGAAATCTCCCTTCACTGAGCTAGTCTGACCTTGGCAAGAGACTTTAACTTGTCATGATTTCACAAGTTGTAACTGCAGAAAAATAAAGGCCTGACCTTAATCTTCTCCTGGGACAATGTGAACAGCATTCTTTATTAGCCAGGACTATAATATAATGTAGAAGTGTGCTGGCTTTTGGAAAAATATATGCAAAATTAATCTGATCTTCCAAGCAAGAGAAAGAAATTCTCACTTTCTGGAAATGAATGTATTTATTTGAATCTTTAAGGCTCCATTTAGCCTCTGGGGGGAAATGGTGCTTTGTGAACTGAAAGAGTTAAATCAGGTCCTCTCACTGGTGGAGTCAGGTCCATTGCTCACAGTCAGAAAATAAAAACGGAATGATATGTGATTCAGATCTTACCTGCCTCTCTGGAATGATGTTTTCCCCTTTTCAAACTCCCCCCTTACAAAAGCAGGGCTTTACCTGGTAGGAAAAGGGCCTCTCCTGGCTCCCTGGACTCCTCCACCCAAAGGAATAATGTGGCTTTCTCTCCAGGGTGGGGCTGGAACTAGGAGGATCAGCTGACAGCTGCTTCAATGTCATGCATTTACTTTCCCCCTACAACAACAAATGCTTTTAGTTTCCCAGTGACAGCTCAGGAGAGCAAAGGCGTGGGTTTTTCCACCAGCAAAGATGTTCAGCATTGTGCCTGATACCATCTGTCTCCTCCCTGAGAAATCTGAGGAGTGTTGGGATGTGCCAGCCATGCCCACCTCTCCTTTGTGTAGAACTTTAGAGCGTCAGCACTTGGTGGCCAGCAAACCTCCTTATTTTATTTCCAACGTTGTACACTACCCTGCTAAGCGTAGCACATTAAGAACTAAGTGGCCTTATTTTTTCTCTGGTCATAATTCCTGAAAAGTCAAATTCACAGTTTGCTGGCATTGGTACATTGGACTAAGAAATAGTTCTCTTCTTCATTGTTGGGGGTGGGGAGAGTGTAGAACCTACCTAGGGGAATATTCTGCAGTTGGCGCATCCTGGATAAAAGGTATAAACGGGAGCCCATGATATGTATTTCTAATAATGAGAGCTATTCCAGCTGGTGTGGGGTTCTGCTTCTAGCAGAATGCCTCTGGTCCCTCCTGTACCTGCTCCAGCAGCGGGAGACTGTGCTGACCGCACTGGCACAGTGCAGCTGTGCTTCTTTGGAGGAGAAGGAGCTCGCCCAGAGGAAGGAGCAGTGAGCCGCGGGCCACGCTGGAGGGAGCGGGGAGCGCCACTGCTCCTCGCCCAGCCCCATGCCCTGCAGCAGGGAGCGAAGGCGGAGGCCCAAGGCAGCACCCCTGCCCCCTCCAGCCCTGCCCGCCCGCCCGGGGCTCGGGGACGCGGCCGCCGGGAGCCTCCACCCTGGCGGCTTTTGTTGGCCGCGTGCTAATAGCTAGGGCTTAAAAGTTTTCCATCTTGAGCGACAATCAGCTTTCTTCCTCTCCATCTCTGGCCAAAGCCCCCTCGTCCCTGGGACGCGCTGCTCCCCAATGGAGTAGCGGCGTTTTCCTTCAGGCTGCGTGTTATCCTCTTAGCCCTACTGTGTTGGAATAGAGCGTAACCAGCTGGAGGACTGTAAGACGCCTGATAATGCCGCTCCTTTCCGCTGTCCCGTCTTAATCTTGTTACACAAATGGTCGTGAAGAGATTCATGAATTTTAATTTTGCCCTCTGCATTAGTGCCTCGCGTCACTCATACACAGCTGCCTTCGAAGCCGAGTTTTTCACCCCTCCTCTTACAACAGGGGAAAAAATTAGTTACTTGGCAGTAGTGCAAGGTAAAAAAAAAAAAGAAAAAGAAAAGGAAAAAAATCTACAGATTTAGGCAACCACCCATGAAGCTGATTAACAGTCAGTGATCAGGAGGAACAGCTTTGCCTCTTAAACTTTTCACCTCTCATTGTTAACTGTGAAATTTTATTTCCGTTAAAAAGCAAGCCTGTAATCAAAACGGTGCCATTCTGCACTTTTCTGCCAGTGCTTTTGTTAAACTGTACCCACACCATGCAGCCAGCGTGCTCAGGAACCAGGCAGCCAAAGGTGTACTATGTTTTTAAAATACTGCTTTTCAGTCCATCCTTGCAATGGGAGAAAAATAAAACACTTCTCTGTCCTCCCCAGCCTTTTGATCTCAAGGCTGAGAATCAAATTCATTGCCCCCATAGTGTGGTTCAGAACCTTTCGGATAGTAAGATAGCAAATCGTTTTGTAAGGCAGAGATGTGACTTGGAGATTACAGCTGGCTTGATACCAGTTGGTAAAAATACTCTCTCATTCATGCAAATGTTCATTGAAATATAATTTTACATGCTGTGGGTTTTTTAAACTTCTGCAAAACCGCCCTGAAGTGTTTATTTTTCTGTATTTTTGTAGTAGCTCTGAAAATAGGTTTGGGCTTGGCTGTGAAGTCAGTACACTGTGTTAAAAACACAGCCATATTGCGCTTCTGCTTATCTATTCAAAATGCCACATTACAAGTGGCTGGTGCTTATAATCTGTGTGGTGTGCTGTTGATAATTGTGGATACTGTAAAGGGTAAACAGTCTGAACTCCACTCCCGCTGCTGCTGTTCACGCCGTGGTAAGGCTGAGCGTGTTACATCCAATTATGAAGTAAAGCATAATGCTACTCATAGCAGCTATATAATTTAGCTTAGTCCTCAAAGACCCTGTTTTAACCTATGAAATTGAAAATTTGTTTTATTCACGATTTGCTTTTTGTTCATTTTCTTTCAAGGTGCCTTTTTATATTTGTTAAAATTGTAATTATTAATTGGCCAAGGAAGCACAGCCTGGGTAAATGGAATTATTCTTAAAGCTCCTAACATTCCACCATCGAAGCAAGTATTGGCTAGCAGCTTTGTGTGTGTTCAAGTACCCTCACATAACAGACTTGCTTGATTCAGAAATGATCCGGGGCTGGGTTATAGTGTGGCCTCTGAGCGTTGTCCTCTCTTCCCCATTGTGGAAAGGGCTCACAGGCAACATGGGGCTGGCCCCTGGCCCCTTTCAGCAACGAAGCCTCCGCTTTGGCCTCCAGAGGTCAGCATAGAATCCAAGTTAAAAGTGATTTCTAACCCATATTTACAGAAGCATTATTTATCCCACATATTACCTCAGGGACTTTATAAAGAGCTCATTTGAGTCTCTGTATATTAGTGCATTGTGAGTGAGTAGGTCAGCTGACTGCCACTGAGTAATCAACTTTCCCTTATCCCCAATCCCTGAGGAAAGCATTGCGCTGGCTTGGCCCTCTCTTCCCTCTATAAAATACTTCAGTGAGCTCCCTCTATCACTAGGGCAAGTAGCAACAAAGGTGTTACCAGTTGGTAGGTCCCAGTCCGTGGGTATGGACTGGGAAGTTGGTGAAGCCATTTTCTTGGCATTTTCTAAAATTAAAGAGTAAGGTTGCAGGACTGTGTTCAGGCTTAACATTCTCGCTACTTTGGTAGCAGCAAAAATCCACAACGGACCTTTCTAACTAAGTAGACAACAAATCATCTATACACAGAACAAACTCCATCAAAGAAAACAGAACTAAGTCACTTCTGTGACTGTACCACTGTCCGTCCTGGGACAGTGGATTAGAAAGTAAAGACTGAATTAGCTTTATGTTCCGCAGTGGAAAAGGGGAAGTGGACCCCTTACTCCTGTGCTTAGTAGTGATAGCATGTCCATGTCATGGTTTGGGAATATGATTTAGAAGACATGTGAACCTCAAAAAGATTCAAATTACCATGCGCCAGAGGGACCAACCTGGGAGAGTGTGATGTGGGGGCCATTCATTTTGCTTTAGGGTCGGTGGGTGGGTGGTGTTTAACTAATTTGAAATGATAAAGGAATTGGCTCCATGTATAATTAAAAGAAATAATGATTTTTTTATTCCTATAGTCTAAAAAAGTAATTAACAGTTGGCTCATAAATGCCAACTTCAAAAATATTAATTTTGTCTTTATAAATAGCAAATTATTACTTGCTAGGGTAAATGTAAATATGACTTTAAAACTATTCCAGCTGAATGAAGAAAAAGTGTACTTTAAATGCGAGAAAGCTGATTGGATTTTAAAATCTTATCACAGAAAGATCCTCAGCACTTCCATGCACAGTCTCGACAGAACTGTTGCTAGTCTAATTGTTGGAATATGTTCTCCTCATCAGCAAAAAGAATTTTTGAGTGACTTCTTATTAATGTTGAAACCTCTAAGAACCACCTAGAGAGTCTTTGCAATGTCTTGGGCCCCACAAGTCTTTCCCTGTGCCCAGATGTTGCCACGGACTTCAAGCAGTGATCTGAAATGCCCACCTGCTTGAATAGTGTGGCACTGGTGGGAGGCAGAGGGTACAGAGAGCAGAAACTTCTATGTCAAATGGCCGGTCAGGTGATGATTAAGGGTCCCCAGCTCTGCCTTCCCTCCAGTGCCTCATAGTTCACAGAGGTCAAAATGCAGTTTGGGTATTTATGAAAAAACACCCCACCCACCCCCACCAAAAACAATCCCCATGTTAATGTATAGAGTTGTCACATCTGTGCCACTGAGAACTACTTTGAGTTCCTTTTCTGTGATTTATATTTCCAGAACTATATATTTTGGTGTAAAAGTCATCATGATACTCCACGTTAATATTGACTGGTAAAGACCCCTAATTGGAGTCCCTTACCTTTCTTTTTTCTATTATTGTTTTCAGTTGAAAAAGGAAAACCCGGACATATATGAAGAAAACCTTCATTACCCTCTTCTGCTTATTTTAACCAAACATGGATAGAAGATTAAGCTTCTCAAAGATGAAGAAAAGTATCAAGTGCACAGGGAAAATTTTTACAAAAACAGAAATCTATAACGGGCATCATCGCCTGCCAGCTCCCTTTGCAGCATTTCACGTGTGGGCTGTGGCCTCCACCTGTCCTCACCCATACTGTTCCCCAGCTGCCCTCTCCAGATCCCTCCCTGCCTCTTGTTACAGTCTGCTTGTTGCTCTTCCTGCCCTAAACCTTTATTTGTCTTTAAATATGTATAAGCCGCCTGCCTGAGACTTCAATTTGACTGGTGAACAACCTAAATATTTTCCCCTCTAATTGAGACAGAATTTCTTTTGATGATACCCATCCCTCCTTAATTTTTTTTTTTTTTTTGTCTTTGTTCTGTGTTGGTGGTGGTAGTTTTTAATCAGTAAATCCAGCAAATATCACAATTCTTTCCTGGTTAAAGAAATAAATAAAGCACATCTTTATAATCTCTCTCCAATTAATTGTATTAAATCCACCATCCCTTTCTCTGCCTCTCTCTCTCCTTCTTTTTTTCATTTTAAACAGTATGTTTTTTTCCCTATAGATGTATAAGAAATGACTACATCAGCCCAAAGCCTCATAAACTGACCGTTTGTCCTCTGGACACAATAGCGTGGCCAGCCCTCTGCTCCTCCTCCCCAATTATGTGTGATTAGTCTCAGTGTGCTGTGTCAAGGAGGGGGAGTGTGCTGAGTGCTTATTATCTGTTTAGGTACAAGAAGAGCACATTTAGGCTCTGACTATGAATGAAAAGTGAGCCTTTATCAGGGCTTAAATCTCACTGCTGCTGTTCTCCAGGCCTCTTTCAAAATAGGTCCTTCCCAGAGAAATTTTGAATAAATGGTTGATAAACTAGATTGCAACCAGGGGGAGTTTTTTAAAAAAACTCAATCACACAATTATCTTATTTAAAATAAGTATATATTGTGATGTGCTGTGATTTAAGTGTATAGTAAACATTTAATAGGTGCTACCTAGGATTCAGAGAGAATGACTTTTCTGCAGGGAACCCAAGCTTATCCTTGCCTAGTGCATCCATGAGATGCTGTAATGCCTTTTGTGGAAATTCAGATGTTTATCTGTAAGGAATCATCTGTGCCCACTTTAGCAGTAATGTCATTAGTAGGTTAGCTGTGTATCCTCATATCTTTAGTAGAGGCAAAAACATGTATTCAGTGTGATACAATTAAAGTGATAGGTGAGAGACTGGGGGTGCATCATTTTGCATGTTAAACAAACTTAGCTGTCATAAAAGCAGCGCCTCTCAAATGTCTTCTCTGCTCACTTCTATCATCAAACAAATTTTTCACCATCAGTTTGCATGTCCTTGTATTCACCACTTTTTCTGCTCCATTAGAGCACCTAGATGGATCTCAGAAGGCATAGGTCAAGTCGCAGTTAGATCATACATTTCTTTCTCACAAAAACTTGAATTGCAATGCCAAGTGATGGGCTAACATCACAATAACAGCAATTTATTCCTCTTTGGATAAAACAGCAGTCTATTCTCAGTGCTAGATAAAGACCAGGGCAATGCAAACCAGCCATTTAGCTGAGTAGTTCAGCTAGTGGCAGCTCTCCTTTGGCGACTGTATAGGTTGCACACTGGCTTCATATTTTCTTGTTTAAAAATTAGAATTTGGCATGTTTTAAAAGGCAATACCAGACGTTCCATTTATACTGGTGAAAATACAGCAAAATTATTTCCTCTGTAAAACCTGCAACTAAATCTGCCAGACAAAGAAAACGTATCCCTGTAGTAGCACCTAAGATGGTCTATTCTTTTTTCTTTTTAAATATGGAACAGGAGGACCATGAGAATATTTTCTTCTTTCTCTCAATAAAATACGTGAATTGGCAAGGATTCAATTTGCATTTGTGTGTTGTGGGTGGAGAAATCCAGTGTTTATGTCTCTGGGAGAAATTATATTTTAAAAAGTAAACTAGCATTGTATTTTTAAAAATATCTGAGAACAGTGTTTCAGAATTGAACTGTTGCTACCAAGAGATACCTAGTAAGGAAATACACTTATTATGTAATTAAAACCTAGCGGATCTCCTATACCATGTGAAGGGTTTCATAGATCTACTCTTTATGGGATCCTCACCTTGAAATATCTCTAGTCCAGGCGCTTTGAAAGTTTGTAAGAAATGTCCTATATTATTGAATAATTTTACAGTTTTTGTTTTCTCAAAGTTTAATCGAATACTGATATTGAAAAGGGAAATATAGCAGCTTTTTTTTCTTTTTTGAGACGGAGTTTCGCTGTTGTTGCCTCGCTGTTATTGCAATGGCACGATCTCGGCTCACCCCAACCTTCGGCCCCTGGGTTCAAGCAACTCTCCTGCCTCAGCCTCCCTGGGACTACAGGCACGCACCATCGTGCCCAGCTAATTTTTGTATTTTTAGTAGAGACGAGGTTTCACCTTGTTGACCAGGATGGTCTCGATCTCTTGACCTCGTGATCCACCCGCCTCGGCCTCCCAAAGTGCTGGGATTATAGGCGTGAGCCACCGCGCCCAGCCCAGCAGCTTTAAAAGTTTATCCATTTACATTCTTTTGAACTTTGTGATATTTCTATGCATCAATTGCAACCGAAATGGCCCATTCCATAATCGTCTATGTAATTATGCATGTGTTTGTTTCAAAAAGGAAGCCTGTCTGTTCAGGAAATTTGAAGAATAATGATATTTCTCTTCTTTGTGTACCTTTATCTTCTGATAAAACTCATGATTTTTTTTTTTTTTTTTGTCATACTCAGTAGATTTGGTTGGATGAAAGAATGTTTCTAATATTGCCCATGGTGGTTCTAATACTGTGAGATGAATAGCCACATGCAAGTTGGTTATAAGAAATATATTTTACTTTATAGCAGGACATATGCTGTGAATTGGGATAAAAGTGCTAGAAAAGACTACCTAAGAGGTTGATGCTATTTTGTATAAATTGTGTATTTTGTTGGCTTTTTGACTGAGCATGAAAATGTAACTTCCATTAGGGAAGGGTAATTTAGGTGCTCAGTATTCAGCAGAAAACTTGTCAGGGCCATAAAAGCTTTTCTGGCTAGTTCCTCGGGTGTTTTCAGAGAAGAGCTGCCCGCCCCTTGCTGGTTTTCCCTTTGGCTTCAGTATGGGCTGAATTTACCACTGCATACCTGTTGAATCAATTTGGGGGATCCAGCAGTTAACTGAGTGAATGGAAGGATTAGTTGCCCTCCAGAGCCCTATTTCAACAGCCAGGTGTCTGTCCTAAACTAGTTAACTGCTTTCGACAGCTGAAGAACCTGGTTTTAATGCCAGAGGCAGGAGGTGGTGGTGTTTTTTCCTTCTCCCTGCTACCACAGTGGGGCACACCTTCTCATGAGGGTTAGGTGTTTTTTGGTTTTCAACAGGAATCAGCTTCCACAGATTTTGTCTTTGTGCTTAGTCAGTATTTGACTTGTTTCCAATTTATGCCAGACAATTTGGTAGCATTGTCTGGCAAGAACCTTTCACTGGACTCTGGGAGTGGGGCAGACTCTGGTGGGGAACTCTTTCCCATATAGGGGAGAGAGTCAAAGTATATGTACAAACATGTAGACACACACACTCACAGGAAAGATTCAGCTATTTGGATCCGAGATCTGGGCTCCAGCCCCCAGATTCTAGGTACATCCCCACCCCAAACCTCTTGAGTTCAGGCTGTAGGAAACATGGTAATTATGTTGAGTGTATGCCATAGAGAAAAAATGGATTTGAAAATCAGGCTGATTTTAGACAGGGTAAATATGTTTTCCTGAGTGGACTATTTCCAAATTAGGAAGGAGCCTGTTAGTGTTTAACAAACCATTAAGCCTGAAATGCCACTTTTAATTCTCAGATTTCATTTTACCCAGAAAGCTTACTTTCCAGGCTGTGGCTAAATGCTCACAGTGTTCTCTGCCCTGGAAGTCTGTGCATTTGGAGTCTGTATTTTGCCTTTTTTGTCTCCCTGACTTTTCAATTAATACATTTTTTAATAGATAAAACAGATCATACTGTGACTTTTTAAATGTCAACAAGCTTGTAAACAGAAATGTAATAAAATGGCTAATAGGAGATTCAATAGTTAATAGAGGGCCTGAAGTGTGAGCAAATACAGTAGCTGTATATTGGAAACTGTGCAAGTGAAGATGGCTTTAGTATTGCAAACTGAGGAAGAAAATTGTTTTTAATTAGCACCTTCATAAGAACTGCTGATTAATACTGTTTTGTTTGGTGAAAAGCTTTCAGCTGAGTAATTTGTACAGCCATTACAACAGTTTTGTTAGAGCGGGACTCCTGTGGTTAAACACAAACAGCAGATGATAATGGTGGAAGATGAGTTTGTCATGTAACAATTTACCTTATTGAAAAAAGCTTTATATAAAACCCAATACAGTAGGTACCAGCAGAAATCACATATTTTAAATCCTTCCAAAATTGCAGTGTGCCATGCTTGTGGTTTTTTTTTTTTTTCAGGGCTAGAAGCAGATTTTATATCATTTATAAAATTATATACACAATTTAAAGGTGGTGTAGCGTGGACAAACCACTTTCTTAGCAGCGGTTTACACTGGAGCAGTAAAGTGGCTATGTATTCAAACATTTCCTAACTACACAAAGAAGGTGGAAAAATGGAAGCCTAATTAAATAATGTGACTCAGATATAAATTTGCATTGCGACTGGATGCAGGGAAATAAGAATTGGTGTTTCTGCCTTAGGTGGGTTTATCATGTATAGGATCTTTAAAAAAAAATCTCTCTCAACAGAAGTTTAATTAACCTTTTTTTTTTTTCCTTTTCTGGTGATGTTTTAACTGACCCAGAGGAAACAGTGCTTATTTAATGAGAACTGACCAGGGAATAAGAGGCCGATTTCAGTGAACTCCCACAAAACAGATATTTTGCTAGCCAGAAGTTGTGTGTGCGTGTGTGTGTGTGTGTGTGTGTGCGCGCGCGCGCACACGCGCGCGCGCTTAAAATAAAATCCAATGGTAAAGCATATTTGCATTAAAATATTACGCTAACCAACGCTGGAAAGAACTGTAAATTATTGGAGTGGCGTAATAGAGCATGAGTTTTTTTTTTTTTTTTAGACAGGCCTTCGGGGTAATAACAAGGGTTGAGGCTCACGACAGTGCCAAATAAGCTTTAGACAGCATAATAGTCTGCAAAGAAAGCCACAGAGCACTAATGTGAAGGAAGAGCTGTCCACCGCATGCAGCAAAAATCACCAAAGGTCATTTTATGGTAGCAATTGTGACATAAAATTGGTGGTCATGCTACATGTCTAATACTCAGCACAGCTTTATAAATGATGGGCCCCTAGCGATGGCTGTCATTAAGTGCTTTCATCATAATAAACTTTAAACTGTTGGCTTTATGAATCGCCAGCTAGCTTCAGCTGTTCGTTGGATGGAGCTTGCAGTGCCTTAAGTGTGACAAGACCTATTAGGAATTGCAACCATGTTTCAAGCGTACTTGGCTTCCCCACTCCTGGGGTGATTGCTGCCTATTAAACGGCGTCTGGGAAGATTTTCCTCCAGCAATCTCTGATCAAGAGCTTTTTTGGGCTTTGACCTGCATTTCCTTCAAGACTTTCTCTGAGGAGTTTTATAAGAGCAAAACTCCAGAGGATTTATAGCCACTTCTGATTAATACCTTTCCAGTTTTTCTAGCAACTCTCCCACTGCTGCATAGAGAAAAGCTTTCATTGTTCCTGAGGTGCTTATTTGTGACCTTTTTTCTGCTTCCTGATTCCCTCTAACGTGTTCTCTCAGTGAAATCCTCGGAGTGGAACCCAGACAGTTGGTGAAGTTGTTACAGCTGGAAAGACAGAGAGGGAAAGAGGGAGGCTGTTATATTTTTAAAGGATTACTTGCAGAGCGGCCTGGCCCCGCCCATTTAAATACTCATGTGACGTCACCTGCCGCCCGCGGTACCAAACGCATCCTTAATGAGCCCTCGGTGTAAATTGAACCGACACATAAAGATTTCATGATTCAAATTACACTTTCGTTAACCTTTAGCATGGGAAGTCTTTTAGTTTCTATAAATCTTACAGTGGCTTACTGTCTGTCCTACTGATGTGAATAATAGATGTTTGGGGAATCGCTCTTTAAAAACCCAGGGTTATTTAATTTACAAGAGCTAAATACAGATTTCAGACTCACTTAGCAAGAACTTTAATTACTTCTTGTTGCATGTTCTGACTTGGAGGCCACCCCCCCATTCTCCCACTCAGTTTTCTTCTGCTTGACTCAGATGTTTTAGAAATGGTAAAAGCTTTCGATACCTAAGTCCCTGTCTTAATACTCTAATTTGTCTTTCTTTTAGGCTAAGTAGTGTCCTAAAGATAGTTCAGGGAACGTCTCAGGTGTGGACCATTACACAATTAAATTAGCAAACCTCCGAGGGCTTGGATTAGAACCCGGCAGGGAACACGTGGGGACTGGAGGCCAGAGCCAGGCTTTCTGAATGGCAGTTGCTCTCTCAGGAACTGTGAGGGTCGGCCTGCTTGGTAGTCTCAGTCACAGACTTGTCTTACCAGATAAAGTATTGCAGGCTAAACTCTTTTTTTTTTCCCTGGGAGTGCACAGGAAAATCATTAGCGAATGTGTCAAGCCTAAGGGAAAACAGGAGTTGGAGGGCTCGTGGCTTTTCACATACAAAGGCATCCGCCATCCCACCACGGGAGCCGGCCAAGGGTGGACAAGTGCATTTTGAGGCCGCTGCCCAGGTGCAAGGGGAGGGGGCGGGGCGGGCCGCAGAATGCCCTCGAACAAAGGCGCCTCCAGGGGCCTGTGCAGAGGTCACCTGCTGCCTCCAGGGCAGATTAAGGAGGACTGGAGAGGGCATTTGGAGGAAATGGTGCTGTGCTTCTTTGGGAAATCAATTCGTCCCACCCTTAATAGGGCATTTTGCCCTCCCTCTTTGGGAGTCCCAGGCAAATGTGCTTCCAGGTCTCTCAAAATCAATTGTAACAGACCCACGTTTGAAGAGGCGGCACCTTTCCCTGCCCGCGCTCCTTCAATAGCCTGTGCCCCCTGAGAATCTCTTTCTGCTCTCTGCAACACCTCACTTCCCTTTTCTCTCTTCTTTGGGCTCTCCCGCCCCTCTCTACCCTGGCCTCTTTCATAATTAGGCTGAAAGTGGAACTTTCCCCCACTCCCTTACTTTGAGATTTCTTTTTTCCCAGTGACCTGGGCTGCACTTTGCCCCCACTCCCTGCCTGCCAATCTCTTCAGGGTTAGGGCCTCTCTCTTTCCATTCTTGCAGCTCCCCCTCCTTGAGAGCTCCGGGAGGCCCAGCCTCCCAGAATCCCATCGGCTTCCAACACAGCAGCCCCCCTGTGGAGGAAGGAAGAGGCCTCCTCAGAATGAATGGCTGGTAAGGAGGTTTTTAATTTGTCTGGAGCTACGAGAAAAAGGCCTCTGAGCAGCGGTCCCTCCCTCACCTCTGCCGCCGACGCTGGGCCACTCTGCCTTCCCGGTGGGCACTGAGGCCGCGCCATCCCAGGCCAGGTCCATGGTGAAAGCTGGGCGGTGGGATCTGAAAATGTTGGCTTGTTGTCTGGGCATCACCTGTGCAATCTAGAATAAGTACTCGGCTTTGTATATGAAATACTATTTTCTGGCGGGTTGCAGCCTACCAATGTGAGGAGTGTGGAAGCTGAACGCGATGTTGACTGTCAGACCAGGTCGGAGAGTGAGCTCAGGCCATCCCTGTCTTCATCTGCAATCTGCCTTCTGATGGCTGAGCTCTCCTTGAGCTTGAGGGAATGTCACCATGCCGTTCCCAACCCAGAAGGCAGTACATTTAAAAGCTTTGCCAACCTGACCTATGGTTCCACCTCCAGGTACATTAGCCTTCATTTTCCCTCCCAGGCTTTATTTTTAGGAGCAGAGGCCACATCCCTGATCCAGCCTGCAGTTTGAGTGGATCTCTTGCTTTCCCTGTCTCTCTCTTAAGCAGCATTTGATGATGCCAAGGGAGAGCCGGTATGAGGCAGCTCGGAGGAGAATGAAGCCACTCACAGCTCCTGAGTGTCCAGGGGTCTTTCCTCTCTCCAGGGGTACTCCTGGTTGGCCCACCTCCTGCTTCATAGGATGAGAACCTTGGCTCTGGGCTAGGTGACAGATTGTGAGTCTCCAGCTTGTATTTCCACCAGCTGCTAGTGGTTTCCCCTCACCTCACAGCCAGGTGCTGCTGCTTGGTCCTCTCGCACACACCTCACCAAGAGACTAGATAAACCATCGATGGTTACAGTAATCTCAGTATGAATGTGATACTGAAGGGATTTATCCAGCTCTGCCCTTCTGGTAGATTTGTTGAGGGGAGAGGGGACGGAATAGCAACAGTGCTTTCCAGCTCCTCCCACCAAGATGTGGAATCTTTCTCCACTCCTTGATTCTGAACCAGGCTTAGCTTGCTTTGGCCGAGGAGACACTGGTAAACATGAATACAAGCAGAGGTTTGGAAATTACTTGTGCATTGAGGTTTGCCCTGGCCTGATGCTTTTGGAACCAGCTACCATGTGAAGAAGGCCAGGCTGTGCTGCTAGACAGTGGAGACACGTGGCCCGGTCACCCCCATTATTCAGCCATGAGTGAAGGCATCCAGGACCAAATACCCCTGTGAGATGCGGCTCTGGCAGCAGCTTGTGAGTGTGCCAGGTGAGCCAGCAGAACTGCCCAGCTGAGTTCAGCCCAGATTGCCTACTCACAGAACATGAGCTGAAAATGGTGGTGGTTTTAAGCAACGACGCTTGGGGCAGTCTGTTAACAAAGTTATGAGCGATAGATATACAGTCCTTGATCTATTCCCTGGAGGTACTTTTCTGCATCCTCAAGTGTAACTTTTGATAAAATGTTTTGCCTAAAATGTGGTGAGTTACATAGTGACTAACATTTCAAAAACACAAAAATAGAATGCGGGTACCACAGCCCTCATTTACTGTTCAGAAATCCAGCCTATTACGGAGGCACATCAATCTCGGGCTACTGGGAGAGAACACCAGAGAAAGTGGGCTATAGTAGCCGGGCGCAGGGGCTCACGCCTGTAATCCCAGCACTTTGGGAGGCCGAGGCAGGCAGATCACAAGGTCAAGAGATCAAGACCATCCTGGCCAACATAGTGAAACCCCATCTCTACTAAAATATAAAAATTAGCTGGGCATGGTGGCGTGCATCCATAGTCCCAGCTACTTGGGGGTCGGAGGCAGGAGAATTGCTTGAATCTGGGAGGCAGAGGTTGCAGTGAGCCGAGATCGCGCCACTGCATTCCAGCCTAGTGTCTGGCGACAGAGTGAGACTATCTCAAAAAAAAAAAAAAAAAAAAAAAAAAAACGTAGATTCCAGCCTGTACTCTGCTAGTACCAAGCTGGTGGGTGTAGGCAAGCTGCTTAAGCTCTCTGGGCATCAGTTTCCTCTCCTATAACATAGGAGAGCTGAACAACATAATTTGATTTTCCAGTTCATGCTAACTTCTGAAGTATTCAAGATAAAAAACATTCTATTATGAAGACCAGAGATATTGGCCACCTCAGGGAGTTAGAATTCTCTGGTACTGTCAGAGAGTTGTCAGACATTAGCTTGGCTCTAGAGAATATGTAATACATCTCAAGGGACTTTCTCCCAAGAGGTTCTGGGGTGGATCCCAATGTTTCACCTTCCTCTGCCCCAGGCTGAACATTTTGGGGCTACCTCAGGTACCACTGTGGGGGAAGGGAGGAGCGGTGGAGGCCCAAGCTCCATTTTTATTCATTGATCTAATAGATACAGACATACCTCGTTTTATCACACTTGGGAGATAATTGCTTTTTTTTTTTCTACAAATTGAGCATTTTGTGACGATCCTTTCAGCAAGTCTATTGGCACCATTTTTTCCAACAGCATGTGCTCACTTTGTGTCTCTGTCACATTTTTGTAATTCTCACACTATTTACCTTTTCACTATTCTGTTACGGTGATCTGTAATTGGTGATCTTTGATGACACTATTGTAATTGTTTTGGGACACCACACACGGTAGCCAGATAAGATGACGAACTTAATCAATGTTCTGAGTGCTCTAACTGCTCTACTGAAAGGCAGTTCCCTGTCTCCCTCCCTCTCCTGGGGTCTCCCTATTCCTCGAGACACAACAATATAGAAATTAGGCCAGTTAACAACCCTGCAATGGTGTTAAACTGTTCAATTGCAAGGAAGAGTTGCATGTCTCTCACTTTAAATCAAAAGCTGGCAACCATTAAGCTTCATGAGGAAGATGTGTCGAATGCTGAGACAGGCTGAAAGCTAGGCCTCTTGTACCAGTTAGCCAAGATGTGAATGCAAAGGAAAAGTTCTTGAAGGAAATTAAAAGTGTTACTCCAGTGAACACAGGAAATGATAAGAAAGCAAAACAGTTTTATTGTTGATAGGGAGAAAGTTTGAGTGGTCTGGATATACGATGAAACCAGTCACAGCATTTCTTTAAGACAAAGCCTAATCCAGACCAAGCCCTAACTCTCTTCAATTCTCCGAAAGCTGAGAGATACGGAATCTGCAGAAGAAAAGTTTGAAACTAGTGGAGGTTGGTTCATGAGGTTTAAGCAAAGAATCTTTTCCAGAACATAAAAGTGCAAGCCAAAGCAGCAAGTTCTGATGCAGAAGCTGCAGCAAGTTATCCAGAAGATCTAGCCAAGATCACTGATGAAGGTGGCTACACTAAACAACAGATTTTCCATGTAGATGAAACAGCCTTCTATTAAAAGAAGATGGCATCTAGGATTTTCATAGCTAGAGAGGAGAAAACAATGCCTGGCTTCAAAGTACAAGCTGACTCCTTTTTTAGGGGCTAATGCAGCTTTTGATGACTTTAAGCTGAAGCCAGTGCTCATTTACCACTTTACAAATCCTATGGCCCTTAGAAATTATGTTATATCTACTCCACCTATGTTCTGTCACTGGCACAATAAAGCCTAGATAACAGCACATCTGTTTACAGCATGGTTTACTGAATATTTTAAGCCCACTGTTGAGACCTACTGCTCAAAATAAAGATCCCTTTCAAAATATTTCTGTTCATTGACAATATACCTGGTCACCTAAGGGCTCTGAAGGAGATATAGAAGGAGATTAATGTTGTTTTCATGCCTGTTAATGCAACATCCATTTGGTAGCCCATTGATCAAGGAGTAATTTTGACTTTCAAGTCTTATTTCAGAAATACATTTAGTAAGGCTATAGCTGCCATAGATAGTGATCCCTCTTATGGATCTTGGCAAAGTCACTTGATAACTTTTTGGAAAGGATTCATCATTCTAGGTGCCATTAAGAACGTTTTGAGTCATGAAAGGAGGTAAAAATATAAACATTAACAGGAATTTGTTACAAATTGATTTCAGCATTCATGGATGACTTTGAGGGGTGTAAGACATCAGTGGAGGAAATCACTGCAGATGTGGTAGAAATGGCAAGAAAACTAGAATTAGAAGTGGAGGCTGAAAATGTGACTGAATTGCTACAATCACATGATGAAACTGGAGTGGATGAGGAGTCACTTCTTAGAGATGATAACAAAAATCATTTCTTGAGATGGAACCTACTTCTGGTGAAGATGCTGTTGAAATAATAAAAGAATGTAGAACATTGCATAAACTGAGTTGATGAAGTGAGGCAGGGTTTCAGAGGATTGTCTCCAATTTTGAAAGAAGTTTTACTGTTATGTCTGCTACACAGGCATATTTCCTGAAAGGAAGAGTCAACTGATGCAGCAAACTTTATTGTCTTATTTTAAGAAGTTGCCACAGCCTCCCCCATTTCCGCAGCCACCACCCTGATCAGTCAGCAGCCATCAATGTTGAGGCAAGACCCTCCACCAGCAACAAGATTGTGACTCACTGAAGGTTCAGATGAATGTTAGCATTTTTTAGCAATAAACTATTTTTAATTATGGTATGTACATGTTGAAGACAATGCTATCGTAAACTTAATATGGTATAGTGTAAACATAACTTTTATGTGTGCTGGGAAACCAGAACATTCATGTGACTCACTTTATTGTGATATTGGCTTTACTGCAGTGATCTAGAATCGAGCTCAAAATATCTCTGAGGTCTTCCTCTATCTGTTGTGTGCTAGGCACCCTGGGGCATCTAATACTGAACACGAAAAACCCTGTTACATGTTGAAACCTAGTGAGAAAGACAAAATGCCCACAATAGCTTACATTTGAAGCAACAAACAAATGTGCCAGTGCCTTTATAAAATAATTATAAATTATCGACCAGGTGTAGTGGCTCATGCCTGTAATCCCAGCACTTTGGGAGGCCAAGACAGGAGGATCACTTGAACCCAGGTGTTTGAGACCAGCCTGGGCAACATGTCAAAACCCTGTATTTATGAAAAGTCAAAAAAATTTCTGGTTATGGTGGCGTGCACCTGTAGTCCTAGCTACTCCAGAGACTGGAGTGGGAGAATCACTTGAACCCAGGAGGCAGAGATTTCAGTGAGCCGAGACTGAGCCACTGTACTCCAGGCTGAGTGACAGAGTGAGACTGTCTCAAAAAATATTATATTAGCAAATTATATGATAAATTATAAATTCTGTGAAAAACACTTAAGGTCCTACTGGCAGAGAATAATAATAGGACAGTCAGATAAAGCCTGCCTGAGGAGGGGTCTCAGGGAGAAGAAAGCACCAGTCATGTGAAGAGATGGTGGTGGGGTGAGGAGCCCAGACAGAGGGTGTGGGTTGGGGAGGCCCTGAGGAGCTAAGGCTGCTGCCTCTGAGGAATGGGAAGCTAGCCAGGGTGGTGGGGGTCCCACACAAGAGACTGCAGCTGGACAAGGGCCAGAATGTACGGGATTTAGTGAGTTTAGATTTTATTGGGAGGCCCAGCAGCCATTGAAGGGTTTGTAGTCATGAGAATGACATAGTGAGATGTACGTTTTTTAGAGGTGACTCTGAATGCTGCAATGGAGAGTGGGCTAGAAGTGAAGAGTCTAGTTAGGAGACTCCTCTAATGTAGTCTTGGTGGGAGAAAATAGCGGCTTGGATTGGGGATGGGAATGACAATGGGGAAAGGGGAGCAAACCAATTCCAACCGTGTGTGACCCCAAATTAACAGGCGTTGCTGGCGGTTCCTCATAAAGTTTCAGGTGAAGATAAGGTTGTTCAGCCTTATCTGCACCCAGTGCTGTAGGAATCAAGTTCCTTTGCCCGTGATCTGCCTCAGCCCACCCCACCCCACATTAAGGCCTGGGACAGGCAGAGACGTGAGAGGACAGGCCTTGGATAGGGGTGGACACTCCACATGCTTCCACTTTCTGCTGCACGAGCTGCAAGTTCATAGCCCTTGGGAATGTGGAGGCTGGAGGGGCTCTTGGTGTCCTATTCCCTTCTTGGACCCTCAGACTGGCCCTAACATCCTCTTAAACTCTCAAAAAAGGAGGTGGCAGTGGCTAAACAGTTTGAAGCCATATGATACGAAGTCCATTTATGTTCTTTCCATAGATAGAAACCCTAGGCTTTGATTCACACTGTTTTCTGGGCCTGCAGCACTGCAGTGGAAATGTCTACTCTTGGGGTTTCTCAAGGAAAAGACCCACGGAGGTCAGAGCTGGCCTCTGTCCAGGTCGTGGCACCTCACAGAGCTGGAGAGAGGCAGAGCAAGTACTTGCTGATGTGGCGAGATTTCAGGAGCACGGGAGAGCTCTTGGGTGGGAAAATGTGTCATTGATGTGAAAATTCCACCCAGAGAACATCTGCCCCTGAGCTGTAGGCAGGGGTTGCTGTGAACAGCTCTCCTTGGGAGGGGTAATACTCTCATGGTCCTTTGTGTAGCGAGCTGAGAATAGGCCTCACTGGCGGGGAGGGGAGCATAGGACACTGGGAACCCAGATGAAAGAAAGGGGACCCAAGAACTGGCAAAGGAACAGAAATGGGAGAATTCTAGTGTTAAAAGTCCACTCCTCAGCTTCACAAAGTGATCTGGAGCCAGGAGGGCTGTCCTCATTCAACCCAGAACACACCCACCACAAGTCCCTCTTGCACCCGGGAATGTGAGAACAAAGCAGGTAGAAGGCCCTGCCCACATGGTGCTTATAATCTAGTAGGGGAGACAGCATGTCCTCAGATAGGCCAGATCCATGGAAGAGGAGGGGACTGGCTGAGGGTTTTTAGAGATCAGAAGGAGCAACTACTTTATGGGAGAGGAGGCAGAATTCATGTTAGCCTTCGGAAGCTGTGAAGTGGAGTGAAAGGGCCTACTAGGGGCAGAAAGCTCATGAGCTGAAGCCCACCGGAAGATTTGAGAAAATGTTTGACTTGGCAGGAATGTGGGGTTAAATGGAGTAAAGATTAATCCATTCACTTATCTCACAGATACTCACTAAATGTTTAAGAGGTGCCAGACAGTCAGGGGAGAGCAGCGAACAAGATGGGCAAAGTCCCTGATCTCAAGGAGCCAACATTTGAGTAGGGGGTGAAAGGCAACAGAAATGTAAACAAATAAGGCTAGTTAAAATTGGGATAGAGGCAGCAAGGGCAATCAAATGCGGTGATGTTTTAGAAAGTGACCAGGGAGTGCTTCCTTTGGATCCGAGGTCAAGAAAGCTTTCTCTAAGGCAGCGTCATTTTAGTTGAAACCTAAATGACTGTGAAGTCAGCCTTTCAAGATTGAGTGGAAGGGCATTGCAGGCAGAGGCAGTGGCAATGCAAAGGCACAAAGGCGGGAGGAAACCCGCAGAAGCGTGGGGAGCAGAACGCGGCCTCTTCGAGAGAGTGCTGGCCCAGTCACCTTGTAGGCCAAGGAAGGGAAGCTGGACTTCATTTCAATGGGAAGCCACTGGAGGATCCTAAGAAGGGGAGTGGCATGGTCTGATTTCTTATGTTTATTTATTTTTTTTTTTTTTTGAGACAGAGTCTCACTCTGTTGCCCAGGCTGGAGTACATGGTGTGATCTTGACTCACTGCAACCTCCACCTCTTGGTTCAAGTGATTCTCCTGCCTCAGCCTCCTGAGTAGCTGAGATTACAGTACAGGCACATGCCACCACACCCAGCTGATTTTGTATTTTTAGTAGACATGGGGTTTCACCATAGTTGTCCAGGCTAGTCTCGAACTCCTAACCTTGGGCAGTCCACCTGCCTTGGCCTCCCAGAGTGCTGGGATTACAGGCCTGAGCCACCAGGCCTGGTCTGATTCTTATGTTTAGAAGCTTACTCTGGCTGTTGTGAGGAGCATGGGGGAGGAAGGAGGAGGCCCAGTGAGAGGCCGTTCCAGCCATTCTGGCATGTAGTGGCAGGGACAGGAGGACACACAGAGCCAGCTTAGGGCTGGGGAGTGAGAAAGGAGAGTGAGAGGAGGGCTGGACTTCATTTAGGAGTGTTGGGGTCCTGAGGGCTGCTAACCTGATGTGACCTGTCCAGGGACCTGGAGTGACCATGCTCCTGCACGGGTGGGCACAGATGTGGAAGCAGAGTCCTAGGTCTGTCTTTGGGGTTCGTGCCAACTGAAGGAGTGCAGGACTTTTCCAGGGCTCTCTGTTGGACCTGGAGAGCCCAGGGCTCTCTGTTGGACCTGGAGAGCCCAGGGCCAACGTGCTGCCCCTGAGGGTGGGGGCAGTGCCTCACTCATTGAGAGGCAGCAGCACCTGGCACCTGTGAGCACTCGGTACAGCATAGCTGATTGACAGAAACGCCAGAAAGGAGGCTGGACGAGTGCCTACTCAGGACATCTCTCCAACTCCATCTCTACCCTCTTCTGAGCTGCATTCAGGAATTGGTGAAATATCAAAAGCCTCCTAAGAGCAACTCTAAAAGGTCTTCAGAGGTCACATATTTTAATAATCATAGGACTATTTAAAGGACAGAAAATGCTGGCTGAGGATTGGAAAGATCCCAAGGGAAATAGGAGCTTAGATTCATTGGGCATCTAACTATATTAAATCAAAAAAATGAGGCTCAGAGAGGCAAAGTGAACTTCCCAAGGAGAGGCCAGTTGGCTGCCTGACCATCTCTGCCCAGATGAAGCCTGGCCACTGTGCCTGTGACCCTCTTGCCCAGAGGAAAGGCCCACCTAAAAAGAAGGCTTCTAGGTGAATCCAAATGCAAAGGAAAAGAAGGGTGGCATCACCTGTGCTTGGTTCTCAACCTGGTAGCGCTGTCAAAGCAAATGAAGAGTTGAAAACTGTGTCTGAGAAACCAGCCCTTAGAGCTAGGGCTGTGATGTGTATGGGTTGGGCAGATGTGAGACAGTCTATCCCACCAGATGCAGGAACATCTGGGTCTTGGTCACGGATAGACAGGGGGTCAGCCACCATCTCAAGTGGCATGCCAGGCCTTCATTCCCTGCCTTACACATGGTGCTTGTGCACACACCCACACCCACATCCTGCCTGAAAAAGAGCTTCCCCTAGCTTTTAGCCTCTGTCCTCCCAAGACCCCAAGCAGTAGCCAAGGGTTGGGTGATTCTGGTGGCCCATCTCTAGAATCATCTTAAATGTCACCTTTGCTTTAGGACTTGATTGCCAGCCCCTGGAACAGGTGTTGGGAGCGTGGTTAGAATTTCTCCTATGACATCAGCACTGCCCCCACAGTGGACCTCTGGGCAGCATACTATTCTCAGAGGACCCACCCATGTGGGGTCACTTGTGGCCTGCACAGTAGGACCAAGGTGAGGCTGTAGAATCTCCATGACAGTAATGCCAAAAGATATTCCTTTCCCATATTCCCTTCCATTCTTCATTGGCAAGGTAGAAACCAAATTTTTGACAGAGAAATTAGATGTGTCAGTGATTCACCCCCTTGCAGTGTGATTAAGCTGTTTTTGATCATCTGCACTCTATGTAAAGACTACGAAAATTCAGTAGAACAGAAGTGTTCAGGAAATAGAGCCAGCACATCAACGTGTTAGGACTGATTTCCATCTTTGGGAGGACAGAACAAAAGCTGGGTCTTTACCAGGAAGCAAGGGACAAAAAGAAGCCCAACAATTAGCTGATGTGCTGTGAGTAGGGATGAGAAAACTGCACCGAGAATCTGCGGATAAATTATTCTTGGGTAATTCTGACTCTTGATGCAGAGGAGCCCACACACAACTGTCTCACAGGTGCCTGTTGCCTGGCTGCCTGGTTGCCAAGTAGAGGAGGAAGATACAGAAAATTCTGTTCCCTTACAGTGCATTTGACGTCACTACAGTAATTTAAAAAAAAAAAAAATCAAGCACATTTAGACATTTCTTCCTTTTAGACATTCTCTTTGAAGAAGCAAAAAGGGAGGAATTTGGGTACAGTTCCAGGCAGCAAACAATTCTCAGAGGACCTCCGGGCTGCCTGTGCTTCGTGAGCAGTAGGCTGGGGGAAAGAGCTCCCATCCTAAAGGCTTTGTAGCTTGCAAGGCTCAGAACAAACAGATTTTAGTTCATTGCTTATCTGATCAGTATTCACTTCCTAGATTTTTTTTCAGTTAGGCCTAACATTCTTTATTGTCCATTGAATATTAAAGGTTTGGAATTTTCCACCTTTGACACTGGCAGCTACAGGTGCTAACCTGACATCAACAACCCAGGACTCTTCCTTGAGTTTGCTGCAAGAGGTCTCCAGAAAGGGGCTGATGGGAGTGAGGTGTTTACCCAGCTCCTTCCATTCCAAATTAAATATTCAAATGGGGTTTATTCTGGCGCATTGTTAAGGCTTGAGCTTTAATTTAATGGAAATGGCATTGTCCCTGGAATAAAGGTTTCATTAGGCCAGCCCGCAAACTTTTCCCATTATCCTCTGGAGGAAACAATCTGGGTGACAGCCTGCCCGTCATAATCCCCGCTCCAGATTTATGGTGACAAAAGACTCTTAATACTGAAAATGTTCGGGGGGAGGAGAAACACTTCCCAAACAAGAAGTCTCTCCCTTCCAGGCCAGGTAACAAAGGGTCAGGAGGAATTTGGTGGGGGCCTCCTGGCCACCTGCCGGTTAAGCCCATGGTCAGTAGATTAACTGCAGCTCTGACTGAGTGTTTAGAAAGGCAAGTTACATGGCAGAGCAAACAAAATTCAGACTGTGCTTTACACATGGTAATCCCAAATTTAATAAGGCTTCACCACTGGGAAGCCAGAGCCCAGAAGGTAGCTGAGGTGTGGGGCTCTATTGTTCCCAGCCAGGGATGTCGCCATTGGTTGTCTGAGCAGCCTCTGGGCCCACCCCCCTGGAGGTCTGTGGCCTCAGCTAAGAAAATTCCTCCTAGTCCCTTGGGGGAGTCTGTTGTTTTTCTTCGTACCAGGCTTCACTGGCCTTGTCCAGAGACAAGTCACAACTTTGCCTGAACAAAGTCCCTGCAGAAGTCTTGGGTGGTCAGAAAGCCATATGAGCTTCCAGCCCTGTGGGCTGCACCAGAATCCGCCTCCTGACCTGGGGACTCATCATGGATGGAGCTGAGGTTTCAGGGAAGAGTCCTGGGAAGTCTGTGTTCCAGCCTTGGTCAAGGCTGCTGAGGGCCTAGATGTTTGTGCCCTGTTGAATTTCAGACCTCTAAGGTGGGGGATATGTGGGATAGATGTCGGTTATTTCTGAAATCATAATGAGCTGAAGGAATGTTTCTTCTGTGGCCATCTTCCTGATTGTATTAGTCTATTTTCACACTGCCAGTAAAAACATACCCAAGACTGGGTAATTTATAAAGAAAAAGAAATTTAACGGACTCATCGTCCCATGTGGTTGGGGAGGCCTCACAATCATCATGGGAGGCAAAAGGCACTTCTTACCTGGCGACAGCAAGAGAGAACGGGGGCCAAGCAAAAGCGTAAACCCCTTATAAAACCATCGGATCTTGTGAGACTTATTAACTACCACAAGAACAGTGTGGAAGAAGACACCCCCATGATTCAGTCATCTCCCACCAGGTCCCTCCCACAACACATGGGAATTATGGGAGCTACAATTCAAGATGAGATTTGGGTGGGGAACAGCCAAACCATATCAATGATCATTCTTCATTGAACAGCTATTTATCAAGTACCTGCTATGTGCCAGACACTGTGTTCAAATGCTCAGGACATTAAGGTGAAGCAGAAAACAGACATGGCCTTGCTTCACAAGGACCACAAACTGAACTAAGTGCTGTAAAGGGAAGAAGAATTGTCCCCTGAGCCCAAGCAATAGAGGGACTTCACAGAGTCAAGGGGAACAGTGAGGACTTTTCTAAGGAATTGAGCAGCAGCAGAGATCTGAAGGATACCTAAGGGCTAAGCCAGGCCGAGGATGGAAGCAGAAGAGAATGCAGAGTGAAGGGAAGCCCACCAGTGCCATACAGTGTCTCAACCAGATGTGTACAAGGTGTGTACAAGGAAGCTGGCCTCCCTCATTCTGACTCCTGGGGACCGCAAGCCTCCACAAGAAAAAATCTGAGAAAAGCAGGGAATCTGGGAAAAACTAAAAATACAAAAATTAGCCAGGTGTGGTGGCATATGGCTGTAATCCCATCTGTTTGGGAGGCTGAAGCAGGAGAATTGCTTGAACTAGGGAGGTGTTCCTAGTTTATGTGTAGCATTTTTAAGTGGGCCATGGGATGCTGAGAATCTGTGAAGCCTGGGGAGACCCTAAACTTCAGATGAACCTCCTGGATCTGGGCACCAAGCTGCTGAAAGATGGAGCAATTAAAAATAAAAAAAATAATAATCACTGTTCAAAAAGATACTTTTCTGAATCTCCTTATTGTTCAAGATGGGAAACGCAGGACACACATTTGCCTCCCATCTTTCCAGAAATCTTGCTGGAATAGTTTTAGAATTTCAAAAAGACACAAACTTATAATACTAAGGAGTGGAGGAGGAGGTCACCCACAGAAAAGAGATGTAAGCAAATTTCTGGAATATGTGAAGTGTATGGGAGACATTATTAGGGGAAATGGCTGATGACAGCCATACAGAATGCTCTATGGGGGCGGGAGCAGCAGAGGAGATGGGAGCTGGTTCACCCAGGAAACCTCAGAAAGACTCAGGGAAGGTATGTACACAATTGCACAGTAAATCTGCACCATCTATAGTGCTTTTATATCCCCAAATTTGGATTTACTGTGATGACTGAGGAAGCATATATGGAGAAATGAGGAGAACCATTTGCATGAATGAAATGTATGAAAATAAACAGGCAGTTGCTCAGTCCAGTGGCATGTGCCTGTAGTTCTACCTATTTTGAAGGCTGAGGCAAGAGAATCACTTGAGCCTGGGAGTTTAAGGACAGCTTGGGCAATGTAGCAAAACCCTATCTCTTAAAAAAAAGTAAAAAGCAGAAAAATATCATTCCTAGAGAAACAGAACTGGGAAGACAATATATTCTAAAAATGGGATCTTGAGAACAAAATGAGCTCTTGAAATTAAAAATGCAATTGGTGAAATAAAATAGTAGAAGGACTAAAAAGTTGAAATCTCACAAAGCATACAGCAGAAAGAAGAAAATATGAGAGGGAAAATAATAAAAGACATGGAATAATTCAAGATCCAAAAGGCATCCTAGAAAGAAAATTAAAAAAAAAGAAAAAACAAAGTAATTAAAGGGCAGAGAAGCCTCAAAGCACAGAAGAACATTTCCTAGGGCTGAAGAAAGAATAGTCCTATGAAAAAGATCCACAACTAAACCAGAATCCTGGCAAAATTTCAAAGCATGAAGTAGAAAGAATATATTGTAAAAGTCTCCAAAGCCAAAGAACAGGACACCTAGGAATGAGCAGCAGTCAGAATGGCATCAGACTTCTCCTCAGCAACACTAGATGCGGGAAGATAATGGGTGCTGAAGGAAAATGGTTTTCAGTCTAGAATTCTCTACACAAACTATCCACCAAGTGGAGGACAGCAGAAGAGTTTTCAGACAAACAGGTACAGAAAGTTTATGTACCTATACATGCCCATTCTTAAGAAGTTACTGGAGGCTATACTCTAGCAAAAGCAAGACATAAGATGGAAAAGAGAAGAAAATCTGAGATTGAACCAAG
Source organism: Sapajus apella (assembly GCF_009761245.1). Taxonomy (NCBI): domain Eukaryota; kingdom Metazoa; phylum Chordata; class Mammalia; order Primates; family Cebidae; genus Sapajus; species Sapajus apella. Next base: position 18,220,933 of record NW_022436984.1, read on the forward strand.
GAAAGCCATAAAGAGGAGTCTCAAGGAGACAGTTGTGCAGCACCCTGGAGAGCAGCCTGCCATATTACAGCGGGATCACAGAAGACTTAGAGGAAGAGGGGAAAGGCAATTCTCAGTAGCTTAAAGAACAAAATCTATTTAAAATTCAGATTTAAAATAAGAACACAGAGTGAAGCATGGCGGCATGTGCCTGTAGTCCCAGCTACTCAGGAGGCTAAGGTGGGAGAATATCTTGAGCCCAGGAGTTCAAGCTAAGCGTAGGCAACATAGCAAGACCCTGTCACTAAAAAATAAAAATGAAAAGAAAATGAACATAATAGCAAATAATGCAAGCAAGAATAAAGGTACCTGGAAACCCTATGGAGAAAAATTGTGTTTAAAAAAAAAAAACAAACTCAAGCTCTGACTATGAAGCAAACTAGGAGACATGATATGAAGCAGCTGACAAAGTATAAAGAATGAGAACCCATTTGACTTGGTGCTGATAATGCACTCTTCTTAGAGGTCCAGGGATCATGACACTGACCTTGAAAAGCAAGAAGTAGAATCCTAACATTACTATTAGTAAATAGGAATTGCACAATAATACAATAAAGCCAATATGATCAGTTTCCCATTTTAAGAGCCAAGCTTTAGACAAGCCTTAGAAGACTAGGGTGTGTGGCAGGAGAGAACAGAAACTTTAACAACCTTAATAATGCAAAAATACAACTATAGTGGCAGAAGGTGAGATATAGAAAGGAAAAGAAAGGTTAGAGGAGAGAATATTTGCAATAATATTCTCAACTTGCAAAGCAGACAGTCAAGAGGCACTGGGGAAAGTTGATGGATCCATAAATATAGGTTTAAATATTTTATTAAAGTTACAAAGGCAAACCATAGAAGAAGGGAATATCCAAATATTGAACATTGAAATTCACACTCAGAATCCTGCAGATACCTGAAAAACTGGTAAATGAAGAAGCAGAGATAAAAGTACAAATATAATGTATATAACTTTATGTGTTATATGGAGAAATCCACCTAGGGCCAGATAAAATACAATATTATACAGTATTTGGGTTGTATCTATCATTGTTTATCTGAAATTCAAATTTTACAGGGCATCCTATATTTTTTTCTCCTAAATCTGGCAACTCTAGATCCCCTAGAAGAACTAAAGACCATAAGTATGTATATACTACTTGATCTGTAATTGTATGATTGCATTATTTGGATAAGAATAAAAAATTTCAGATGTGTTCAGCACATGTAGGAAATCAAACCCTTATTTTGAATATATAGGAAGAGGTATCTTTATTAAATCAGCCTTGCCCTGTCCCACTTAATACATTTTAAGCAAGTAATTAAAGAATATTAGGGCCGAGCATGGTGGCTCATGCCGGTAATCCTGGCACTTTGGGAGGCCAAGGTGGGCAGATCACGAGGTCAAGAGATCGAGGCCATCCTGGCCAACATGGTGAAACCCCGTCTCTACTAAAAATACAAAAATGAGCTGGGCATGATGGTGTGCGTCTGTAGTCCCAGCTATTCAGAAGGCTGAGGCAGGAGACTCACTTGAATCAGAGAGTCGGAGGTTGCAGTGAGCTGAGATCGTGCCACCGCACTCCAGTCTGGCGACACAGTGAGACAATGTCTGAAAAAAAAAAAAAGAGTATTAGTTTGCAAGGATTCCATCTGTAAGCCTGTCAGGCACCCACAGGACTTAGGTACTTTGGCCAAGTACACGCCAGATGCTGTGGGAGGTCCCTGAGTCTAGGAACTTGAAAGTTAGATGAAGAGGCAAGATACATATTGTGTACAAAACAGCCAACTCTTTAAGGGAGGTTGGCTTCTATTACTTGAAGTTAGATGACTGGGGGAAAAAAAAGTGGTGACTGCTAAGTGGTACAGGGGCTGAGCTGAGGGAGCAGGTGAAAAGCAGAACAGGGTTGGTGACGGAGATGGGACTTAGAAGAGGAGGAGGATGATTTGGAAAAGGAAGAAGCAGCGATTCCAGTGGCTGCTTTTAAAGACTTTGATTTAAACCACAATTTAGGACTAGGCATGGTGGCTCACACTTGTAATCCCAGCACTCTGGGAGGCTGAGGTGGGTGGATTGCTTGAGCTCAGGAGCTCTGGACAATATGGTGAAACCCTGTCTCTACTAAAATACAAAAAAATTAGCCAGACATGGTGACGCGCACCTGTAATCCCAGCTACTTGAGAGGCTGAGGCAGAATAGCTTGAGGCCAAGAGGTGGACGTTGCAGTGAGCTGAGATTGTGCCACTGCATTCCAGCCTGGGCGACAGAGTACACTGCAGCCTGCACTCCAGCCTGGGTGACAGACTCCGTCTCAAAAATAAAATAAATAAACCACACCTTAGCAAAGGATCAGCTATCTGCCTGCTCCCAACCTCTCGCAAATGTACCCCAATAAGCACCCACTTTTTATGGGTCTCCAGACCTTCAAAAGGCTGCTCAACCAGTAGATGAATGTCCAAGAGCCCTTCCAAAGTGATGAATCAATGGTCAAGAGGTGATGGGGAACCACTGCTTTGGCTGGGTCTGAGCAAACCCTGGCTAGAGGTCGCCCAGGCCTGGCAGGCCGAGAGGACAGGGCTAACCCCTAGGGAAAAGTCCCTTCCCTGATCAATTCAATGCGAGGTGTTAACCTTGTTTGACTTCTGATTTGAAAAAACATCTGCCAAAATTCCTTTCTAAGGCAAATGAGGAAATTTGAACATTGGCTCAATATTGGTGGGAATGAGAATCTACCATCATTTTTTAAACGTAATGAATTGTGGTTGTGTTTTTAAAGGGGACTTTACATATTCTGAAATACTTATACCTAAATATATGATAATTAATTCAGTATAATCCAGTGTGGTCTTGTTGCAGGGGGTTGTGTGTTGAAACTTGTGGCTATAAATTCTTGTACTTTAGTATGTGTTTAAAATTGTCAGTCACTAATAAAATCCCTCACTTAATATGCCTTGCTCTGTCTATAGATAACAGTCCCGTAGACTTGCTTAGCATGTATGGTTTACATTTACATCAAATCAGCCTCCTGATCCCCAGAATACCCCAGCTGGGCAGTTGGGAAGTTTTGACTGATGAGGAAACAGAAAGACAGAGACTCATGAGGGGCCTGACTTGGAGAGAGGTGCTTCCTCCTCTCTCAGGAGTTTAGGTGGCAGGAAATACCTTTATGGCTTACAAAATATTTCACCTTTTTTTTTTTTTGAGATGGAGTCTTATGGCGCAATCTTGGCTCACTGCAACCTCTGCCTCCTGGGTCCCGGTTCACACAATTCTCCTGCCTCAGCCTTCCCAGTAGCTGGGATTAAGACATGTGCCACCAGGCCCAGCGAATTTTTATATTTTTAGTAGAAACAGGTTTCACTATGTTGGCCAGGCTGGTCTTGAACTCCTGACCTTGTGATCTGCCCACCTTGGCCTCCCAAAGTGTTGGGATTACAGGCGTGAGCCCAGCCAAAATATTTTCCCTTTCTGAGTGCTCATTGATAAGTACTTCTGGTACCGCTTTGTTCCTTTATTCAACATATAGCTCTTGAGCATCTGCTGTTTGTCACACTTTCCAGGGTGACAGACATAGAATCACCAGACATTTTTCCTACTTCCAGTTCTTCAGATATTTTTCCAAAATCAGATGGGATATTTTACCTTAAATCTGAACATGCTTTAACTAGAAGCTCCCTAGAGAGGTAGAAACCACAGCCCCAGACCCTGCCCATGCCCAAGAGCCTTAGCTCATTCCTGGATACCAAATCACAGGGCAGGGATCCCTTGATTCTGCATCTGCAATCCCTGTCCCTCCCTCTGGGGAAAGACCCAGCAGGGCAGGAAACCCATGCTTGGGACAAGAACATCTTCCCCATGACCTTCACTGGAGGCCCCCACAGCAGACCTGAGCACCCCTTCGGTCTGCTGCTGTCTTCCATGTGGCAGTACCCCATTTCCTGAGGACAACAAGCCCTCTAGGACCTGGTCCCTAGGCACCTGAGTGGCAGCCACCTGGCCACTGCAATGGCCCCAGCTCCCACTTCTCTGGGATGCCGGAAGGTCTCTTACCTTAGCTAGGTTGCCCCTGCTCCACCCTGTACTCACAGGCCTCTAGCCGTCTCTCTTCCTTGGACAGCCTCTTGTCAGCCAGGCATTTTGTGGTTCCTCCTCAGCACTCAGCACTGTGCCACCCTCCTCCTCCTCATCCTCACGGGGCTGAAACAGCCATGGCTCACGTTTTCCGGGAGCATCTCATGAAGAGGCCCCATGATGGGTGCATGCTTAGGCGGCCATTGTTCCTACTCAGGCCTTGCCCAACCTGCTTTCCTCCAGCCCCGCATGCTGCTCCCCTTCCCTTCCCTCTGTCTTCCTCCATCAGTACCTCCCTTCTGTCCCTCGGCCTGGCCAATGACCTCAATGTCCCATCTCCTCAGGACTCACTCTGAAAGACCCTCTCATAGCTGAAGGGCTAGCCTCTGAGTCTTCCCCCAGTGGTGGGCTCTGGCTCTCCTCCCGCCATGTACCAGCTTGTGGGCCTGTCCTCTGTCTCTTCCTTCAACTTAGCTTGAGCCAACTCACTGAGTAGGGACAGTCTCAGCCAATTCAAGGCCTTCCCACTGTTCATGTATCTTTTCCTGGAGCCAGGATTTTAAATTTAAGATGAATTTATTGAGCATTTACTATATGCTAGAAAATGTGCTAAATACTTCTGTACATTATTTCATGTAATCTGCCAAACAATGAGGTTTTTAAATTAAATTCCCTCCAAGATATCTGAAGGTACTATTATATTAGGCTTAGAGAGGGTAAGGAGCTTGCACAATCAAGGTTTAAACCCAGGCAGTTTATTTCCAGAGATGGCCTGAAGGCTGGGAGAAGTGAGTAGCAATTACCTTATAAATAGAACCACTCATGGACATAAGGGGATCCAAACTCTACTCTCACCTCTGGCACGAAACAGATGTGGGCAAATCATTTAATCGTTCTGAGCATCACTTTTTTCATCTTCAAAATATGCATTGGAGAAGCAGGGATAACACAGACACTCATGGGATGCAGTATAACACAGTGATTAAGCATGTGGATTCTAAGCATGTGCTAGGTTGTCTGGGTTCTAATGGTAGTTCTGCTATTCATGAATTATGTGACCAAATTGCCTTGTGTCTCAGTTTCTTCACCTGTGAAATGGGTATGATGATAACGGTACATGTGGCATAGAGTTACGGTGAGAACTAATTGGTGCGTATTTGGTAGAGCACTGCCTGGCATATAACCACCATTAATATAATTATTATTATAACAATGGTCTCTTTCATCAAAATTCTATAATTTCAGGATGCATTCGAACTTTTAGCGCCATTCTTAAGGTAGCCAGGATTTTCATGTTTAGAAATCAGGAGCTAAAGGCTGTTGTCTTTAATAATGAGAACAATCTTCCCATTTATATATGTCACTGCCTTCAAAACACATGCACATATCTTACATTAGGACCTCATAATTCTGGAAAGTCAGCAATAAACTGTACATGTGTGCAGCTCTTCATGGTGACCGATGTATCTGAACCCACTTCCACTCACTTTGGCCCCACCTCACGCTATGAGGCAGGCAGGATAGTCAGTGTGCCCACTCAGGGACAAGGAGGCCTTCAGTCAGATGCAGTGGGTGACTTGCTCAAGGTCACACATTAATGGGCAGCTGAACCAGCAGTGACACTGGAAGATCCTAATTTCCAGTTCTCAAAATCTCTCCAGCAAGAAATCTATGTTCTGCAAGGTAGTCTGTGTCTATATGTGTGTTGGGTCCCCATAGACCTGAACCAGAATGTGGGTAGAATTCCCCCGTGGCAAAAAGAGATCCTCTCCTGTAACCAAGGACATAACCAGTCTTTATCTAGAATGGAATCCCCTTTTCCATAGATTCTAGGTACCTAGGGTCACTGTTACCTCACAAAGGGTGGGAAAAAAAGGTGGAGAAGGTGCTGGGCTCAGAGACACCCCTGTTCTCATTCCCTAAGCTGGCACTTGATAAGCTTTGTGGCCTTGGGCAAATCACCAGAGCTGTCTAAACTCTGAGAAATGTGGACGGGCAAAATCACTTTGCAGGGAAGCTTAAAGAATTAGCAATGACCCATTGTAGGCATCAAGGAAGCGTTCAATAAATGATAGTTTAAAAACAAAACAACAACAATAACAACAAAAACTCCTTTCTCCAAAGGCCAGTATGGCTGACGGACCAGCGCCTGTCCTCACTTCTGCCCTTGGAGATGCTGGCGCACAGAAAGGCTGCAGGCAACGCCGACAGGTGACTTTAAGTCCTGAAACATACATTCTCACCTTGGGTACCTGCTGTTTTTAATGACTAATTTTTTCCCCCTGATACAACCATCATTTAGCAAATACCAGGGCTAGTTATTAATTTAAAAACATCTTCAGCCTGTGCTTACAGAAACTGCCATTTCCCCCCTCGGGAATGAGTTTTTCGTTATGTTTTTAAAATTAGCTGGCGCTTGAATTTCATTTTCCATCCAAGCTTCCCTGTTATCTGTAAGGTCACAGAAACACGTAGGCCGCGGACAGTCCAATCCCAGATATTAGGCTCCCGGAATTAAAAGCCGAAATAAGTACATAAAGAGAGAACGCCCAGGGATTTTTCAGAGCGGAAAGCCGGTCCCCAGCGTGACGCGGAAGCCAGGTTCCTTCCTCGAGTGGCTCTTTCCTTACATTTGGAGGTGAAGGCTGAGGAAGAGGAGGCGACAGAGAAGGAAACAGGCCTGTGTCCTCTATCGCCAAGATCTGGTCCGTCTCCGCTCAGCAACGCGGAAGAATCAGAATCCATTCTGGAGGAAAAAGAAGAAGAAGAAAACAAATCCAAGCGCGGATTGTCCCTTTAAGCCATTCCAATCACTGGCTCGCAGTTAAAATAATGCTCACCTACTGCGCTTCCAACTGGGCCATCTACCTTTTCCGCCGGGTCAGGCCCAGTCAAGCCTGAGGAAGCGCGGCCTCGGTGAGCCCCGCTCTAGGCCCGGCTACACCTGTTTATCACCAAGTCGCTTCATTTCCCTTCCCCTCCTCCCTGCTTGAAAAGGAGCATTAATTAAACCGGTAAACAAGCCGGCTCCCATTCTAAATCAGAGCTGCAGGCAAAGGAGAGATAACTTGGGCTCCGGAGAAGAGGGATTTTCAGTTAATTTATGGAATCCACCGTCGCTCGCTCTCTCTCCGAGCAGCCAGCTCCCCGCTTAACGGGGAAATTGAAGCAGACAGCCTTTGTCTAAACACTTCTTTTGCCCAGAATATCTTAATTTTTCTATTTGAATGTTTAATAAGGTTTGGGGTACTGTCGCTTCCTTTTAATTGTGACGGTGCGGCCGCTTGGCCGTGATCCCCGGCCTCGGGCTGCAGGGGGGCCCGTCCGCCCAGGGCGCGGAGGGAAGGACCAGAGCGTTTCCAAGCCAGGCTCTGGCCGCTGGCGCGCGATCGAGGCCAAGGTTTGAGGGCAGTTTGGGGGGACCCCGAAGTCGGGGCGGCCCAGAAACTCTTTGCCAACAGGCACCGCTTTCCTTTGTAAGTTTCCCCAGCGCCGTCGGTGCGGTCCGGCGCCGGCTCTCCTCCTCTTCCCCCCGCGAGTGCCCGCGCGGCCTGGGCCTCGTCCTGGGGGATCCCTCGTGGCTCAAGGGCTGGGCCAGCACCCGTCTCCGGCCACTGCTGCGCTCATGGGCGCTGCCTAATTAATGTCTCCTCTAAGGGGGCTGTGTGTGCGTCTCTTTCCCAATTGATGTCTGGAATTTCTCAGTGCAAGTGGGACTCCCACCGAAATTGTAGTTTTCCTAAGATTACAGACAGTCCAAGAAAAACAGCTCGGTACGTCTTTGTCATTTCCTCTGTAAACCTTCAGGAAACAACACAGGAATGTCTTACACAGACTTCAAGTCAGCCTGCTTCCTTGGGTGGCATATCCAGTAATCATGTTGACAAATTAATGGTAGAGAATTAGTTGTACATTAAAGATTTAAATTATATTATGCAGCACATTGTCATAAAGTGATATAAAACAATAGGAAAGTAAATGTAAATGAATTCCAGTTACTGACATGTAAAACGCCAGACTGACATCTGTACACTTAGCGACTCGCTGCTCAGCCGCTGTGACGGGGCCCGCGCCGTCCCTCTGAAGACTCGCGGGCCGGGGCCGGGGCTGGGGCCGGGGCTGGGGCCCGGGGAGGCCGGCGGGGCCCGGAGCGGCCCTGGTGCGGCGCCGCGGCTTGCCAAGGGTTAAGCGGCGCGGCTCTCGGCCCTCCGGGCTCCCCTCCCCTGCGTGCTGATTTTCAGGCCCACCGAGCCGCCCCGCCCGAGAAAGTTTTCCATTCGACGCGGCTGCCGCGTCTCAGGGGCTGAGCTCCTTAGAAAGCTTCGGGGGCCCCCGAGGGCCGCCTTGCGGAGAGGGGGTGGCTGCCCTGTCCGGGACCGCTAATTACAGGGATTCGGTTTCCCGGCTCTGAAGGAATGCATTACCTGCAGCAAAGGAGGGAGGCGCGGCCTCTCAGGACAGCCCCGAGAGGAAGCTGAAGGCCCCCGCGCATTCCAGCCCCATCCCTAGGTTTATACCCGCAACCACGGCCCATGCTGAGCGACTAATCGCTGGGCCATTGTCAGGGCTGTTGTCCAATCAGCCCCTGAATAGAGAAACTTCACAATGCCGAGTATGAATTAGAGGGGAACAAATGTGGATGCAGACTTTTTTTGCAACAATACCTAACTGAGCCTTTCAGGCAGGACAACGGATGCACAAAAGCTCGACGGAAATTGGAGTAACTTTTGGAGGCCCTTGTAGCTACCGTCAATAAGCATCAGCCCCATAATGGCGGCTGGGCCTCCGCCACCATACCCCCCCACCATACCCCCCCCCCCACCCCCCCCATCCTTTTTTTTTTTTTTTTTGGTGAGATGGATCAATTGGTCATGGGGTGGGGGGAAGTTGTGGTAAAAATTGGGCATTTTTGTTGTCCTTGTCTTGGAAACGGTGGCTTTCTGTTGAACGCGGCCAAATGGATTGTCTCTTCCCGACATGGATTGTAGATTTGGTCATTATCTAGCCCACATAAAGTACTGACAAGGCCCCCTCCCTCCCTCTATCCACCCCCAAAAGAACAGAATAGCTTCTTGAGCTATACAAATGTCAGGTCTCTGTTTTAAAATTTAGCTTTGTTTACCCAACAGAATGGAATTCATTACTGTGTAAAAGTGGCTCCATTTTCTGATCTTTTTATTCAAAATGTTGAGAGTATCAAAAAGCTCATTTGAAGGTCACAGGTTTATGTATCTATTCTCTTAAGTGTTTTAGAAATTCATAGGGAGGACACAAAAGGTGGAAAATGTGAAAACATACTGTTCATTGTTTATCCTAACCTTGCCATGGTTATTAGATAAATGAGTGTAGGGGAAAAAATGGCATTAAAAGCCATTGTGAACTGGGAATTTTTTTCCCCCTGAAGACTGTTAATTTTAGCCCTTGATCTGTAAAGGTCAATTTCTAATTCTTTTTACTGTGCAGTTTATATAACTTCTGCATTTCAAGTCTATAAAAAGCTTTTGCAGACTTTTCAAAATGTAAGTAGCAATTTATTTCATTACGGTTTGAATTTTTTATGTAATTCCTATGGACATTCTGATGAAATTGTCAGGCTTAAAAGCCATAGTGCTTTTCATTTGGGGATATGTGGACTTTTTTTTTTTTTTTTTTCTCCGATCCATTCTTGCTGGATAATTTAAAATTAGTAAGATTAATCAGTTCAGTGATTTAAAAGACCACACTTTGGTTGGAACAAGGCCTGAGGCAAAATCATTTTTTTATTAGTAAATGATTTAAAAGGTCTTTTCAGCTAGTTATCTGAAGCTGATATTTAACTGTTACTTATTCCACTAATTTCTATCCTTTGTTAAAAGAACTTTCCAGCCTAAATCTCCTCGCTCTGTCCCATGCTAATTGCAGCTTACATTATATAAATGGCTTTGTAAAGAAAACTATAACTCCAAACCTTGAAAGTTGCGTGTTTCTATTTGCTCAAACTTGATGCACTTGTTTGAAGAGGGTCATTGCAGGGAGAGCTGTGTAGCCTGTAAGAATGTCCTGGATAACAAGCTTAAACAGAACCTTTTGTTGTGCCTAGTATTCTCAGGACTCCAAAATGAGGCCTCCTTTTTCTAACTGTGGGCTGAAGTGGTTCATTACTGCTGTTTCCTCCGCCAGGCCAGGGCTCAGCCATTCCCACTACTGAAGGTCTGTAACTTCCTTAAAAAGGAAGAAGGAAAACATGGCCCAGAAAGGTCTTGTTAGCACTTCCTATGTGAAATTAGCAGCTTTCTAAAAGGTACAACTCCAATTACCTCACATTGTGGAGGCGAGCACAAACTCAACAATATGCACAGCCTAGCAAGTGACATTCTGTCTTTCTAGAGTTACTTCCCTAATTAGGAATGAAGAAGCTCTATTCTGCTGAGTGCATCTATTTACAGTGGCCACAATGCTTTAACTTGAGCATCCTTCTCAAAGACCAGTGTTAAAAAACACAAGTGCTCTTTTCGCCGAGCAGGCTATGGTGAGGCAACACATTCCTAACGGTTACGCCCTCGGGGATGAAAAAAAAAAGTGTAGCTGCTTTGGCAGGATTGTTAACACTTCAGGATTCATTTTCCACAATAACGCCCCTGCCCAGAGAGCTCTGGGAATTACAGTGGACAATGGGGAGGCATTCTTAGGAGGGTCTAATGATGGAATAAAAAGAAAAATATTTATTGCTTTTGACAGTTCCACAAGGGGCAAAAATCCTTGTCGTGGCTAAAGTTTCCGTAGCTGTTGGAGAAAGGCTGCTCACTGGGACTCAAACAGTTCCACTTCCTTTGTTAGGAGGCTGAGTACCAGGGCCAAGCTGGGAAATTAAAGATTAAGTTCATTAAGGTAAGATAATTGTGTGGAGGCATTGTTGTTGATACAGGTGGAGTGATGGGGGCTGGGGTAGGAAGCCCATTTACATGTAGGGACGACCCATTAAACAGGCTTAACAGACATGCAAGGCAAATATGTTTATTATTTGCCTGATGGCTGACCTATGCTTTCACTGTTACATTAGTCAACAGGCCCCCCCAAAGGAGGGCCAGGATTCCCTGCCGGGAACCAGGTGGAAGAGAAGGCAAAACAGACTCCAATGTGCAAAGATACAGTCCTGTGGGACCTTGGAGAAGACTAGCCTTCCTTCTCCCTCCAACGCCTTGTTCCCCTGCCACCTGAGAGGACCATCGCCCCTCTGGCCAAGGAGAGGAGACAGTGCTCTCGCACCTGAGGGATGTCTTTAGATCTTTCTGGATGCTGACAGGAAATATTTGGGCAGAAGCGCCCTTTGGATGCCCTTTTTAGAGAAGACCTCACACTCTTCTCTCCCTCTGATAGTAAAATTTTCCATTAGGGAGCTTCTCAAACGCTTCCTTCCCCAGTGTTACAGACCTCCTCAGAATCGGACTTCGGGGAGTCTGGACTGCCTACCTTCCATTTCATTCTTCTAAGAAAAACAAACCAAACATCATTCCCCCTCCGGCCCTATCCACCCCACACGCACAGATCCACCCTGCTTTGTTATTGAAAACTGGAGTTTGGCTTTGCTGGGAAGAGCTCCACCCTGCCCCCTTTCCAACTTGGAGACCTATAAATACTGAGAACTTTAGAAAAACAAAAACAGAACAAAAGTATGGACCGGATGGTGGAATTTTGGGGAGCATGGGGATCTGTCCCTGCGATCTGTCCCAAGGAAGGGAGAAGGTGGAGAGAGAGGGGCCCAGATTGTGCCCAAGTGGCTGAGAAGGTGCCCGGTGCAGTGCAAGAAAAGTATTTCCTCACCAGCACCCTTATTTTCGCTGTGTCTTGGGCAGGAGGAGAAAGATCCGCATTTACTTTTGGTAGGGTCAATAGTTCATCATCTCTGGTGCCTTCTATTTCTGGCGAGGAACTGAGAAACACAGTAAAGAGTTGGAGATTCTTTGATAACAGATATTCTGAAAGAAATTCGCTTGTTCATTTGCATGATAGAGTCACCTCTTACACAAAAACTCACCTGCCGTCCTCTTTCCCTTCCTGCCCTCCTGTCCCCCTCTGAGGAAAATAAACAGTGGCATAATGATTTTGGTAAACAGACTTGTTTTTAAATCCACCTGATCACGGGGAGACATTCTAAGAAGACCTTTGGATTTAGTTAGTGCTGGTGTGTGAAAAAAAGACTTAATTTTAGAGAGGTTTATTAAAAATATATGTAGATACAATCACATGGTGAGAAGAGTTTCAGGAGTTAAGAATAAACATATTTTGATTCATTCAGATTGTATGATCTCTCCCTACTTGTTGCTATTTTCTCTGAACGGAAAGATTGTTGATTTCCTTTAGCTCACCAGGCATCCATGTTGTAGAGTGATGCGGAGGGTCCTTTGGCTATTTTCATAGATTATATCAGAGAAGTTTTTGAATGAAACATTTTCAGTAGTATGTTATCTGTGGGTTTGAGTAGAACTTGAAATAATTCTCAAGCAAGCAATCAACATTTACCAATGTTTTTCTCCTCTTGTGTTGATGTCAGGAGTTCTCTTTATTTCTATAAAGCGTCCTTTGTCCTTGAGAATGTTGAATAGACTTCCTACAAAAGTTATCAGAGACCAATCTGATAAATCAGAAGAGAAATTAGGAACATCTGAGTTATTTTCTAAGATGGGTTAATGAAGATATGAGGATTTGCATTTTCTTTTAAAGACCTAAGGAGGGAGGCAGGCTCCTCGGCTGTTACATTGTGATTTATCAGAAAGCAGAAAGGAAAATTTCATACAGACCAGATTCCAGGCTCCAGGTTACTCGGAATATATTAACTTTTTGAGAACAAGTGTGTAATCACTGGCCTTTAATGACTAAAAACATAGCTTGAAAACCTTGTACAATGTCCTGAGAATGTTTGTGTGCAAGGAAACATTTATCTCCATAAGCAGCCCTTTAACGGAAAAGAAAAAGTGTTTTGCCAATAATCAGAAACGAAAAGATTGCTCTCTAAACTGGAAGAAACGACATTTATATTTTCAACTCTACTGAATTGAGATTGTTAAGAGGCTTTTTCTTTACTGCATTAAAAAAAAATAGCCTGTCATCACATTGTCATAAAAAGAGGGAAGTCTTGTTTTGTAAATTATTTACAAGTTTGACATCTTTAGAAATACCACCTCGAATCTGGAAACTGTGATTGAAGTTGATGAAGAGATGGGAATGGAAGGACCGTGAGCCTGTCATCTGGCACTTGGAACACATCGCGGATGGGGAAGAAACCCAGAGACTTCTTTCTCTTCCTTCCCTTCACAGCATGATAGGGACACCGGGGGTGCAAACTGGAGCAGCGAGGGAGGGGTCTGCAAAGCCCTGTGAACAGCTCTCGCTAAGCCATGAGTGCTTTACATATTGCGTGCTATTATTTGCATCACAATTTCTGGAAATTCTGTTGTAACTTTTAAATTTTATCTATTTAATACTGATTTTTTTAAATAAAAAACTTCCTACTCATAAAAATGTTTATAAGCTCTTATGTACTTTATCGTCAACATGAAAAAATGAAAATATACCGTGCTGAATTTAATGAAAGGTTGCTATGTCCTAGTTTGTGCATTTTTTTTTTTATGGAGGTGAAATTTACATAGCATCAAATTAAACATTTTGAAGTATACAATTCAGTGTTACTTAGTACATTCGCAATGTTGTATCTGTAGTTTACTCTTTAGTTATAATTTCAGCTACAGAATCTCCAACAAGTATTTGTGGAATTGTTATTAAATACTAATATTCATTCAACAAACATTTATTGAGCAAATCGTTACAAGAGTGACACTAGGCTAAGTCCTGTGAAGGTTATGAAAATGAAAAAGGACTATCAGATCCTCAATAATTTTTTTTCATCTATGAGAGATAAAACATGTGCCAAAGGCATGAACAGCTTTAGGAATATCTACTGAATTTATTAATAAACATTATTCAGCCCACAGAGTCTTATCATCCTAAAACACCATGATATTGCTAAATATTTCTCAGCAACAATAGCCAATATAATTAATCTACCTAAAAAGGGTTGAGAATATATACTGTACAATATTTCTCAGAGTGATTTTATTTTCTCTGGCACATTCTAGAGTTTTCAAAATGTATAATATGCAGGTTGGACTTGGTTCAGTATGTTTGCTTTGACAGGCATTAACTTTGTTTGGGTAGGTCTATTATTTCAAAGTAAAATTTTCTGTGTAGTTTTTTGTCAAATTCCAGCTTATATGGCTGGAAGAGGGTAGTGGGAGGCTCCTAGAGGATGTAAGTCACTTAACTTTGCTGGAGAAGCCATGCATGTTTCTCAAGGGACATGAAGGCAAATGGCTCAGAATGCTAGAAGGGTAGTAGTACAGGAAATGAACCCAACCATGTGTTTAGCTGCAACTAGTTTTGAAAGATTGAAATTGTTTAATGTTAAAAAAAATACATGCTCTATCTTTTAAAGCATTTATGTTTTCCTTGAAAGTCTCTATCCTTCAAGTAAAATCTCAATTTTGATGACGATGATGATGATGATGATGATGATGACAGTGGTGGTGGTGGTGCCCTGTCTTAAGGGAGTTGGCACAAAGGAAATGTAACAAAGAACTCAGCTCATTAGGGCTAGTTGATACAACTTTGCGTGATCAGTTAGTGAAGGGTCTTCTTTGGCCTCCAATATAGGAAGATAACAAATGGACAAATATTAATTGTCAGATGGTAACACTGATGAGTGCTGGAGGAAAATCAGAGAACAGAAGGGCTCTTTTGGTACCCTCCTCCCCACAAATAGCAACTATGAACCACCTACAGTCCTTCCTCCCTATAAAGCTAGGCTTCCCTGAATGAATCAATACATCAATGCAACAATGTAGCGTCAATGCAACAATGTAGCATCAACTCGACAGGCTATTCCAGCCTGATTAAAACCTACTGGGGTTGTCCTGCTTGGGGCTGCTTCCCCCTGCCCTGGGGAGCTCTTGAGGGGCTGAAAAGCTTTCTTTGTACAGACAACGCCAGCGCTGAACACCTGAGAGGGTCTCCAGCTCCTCTTGTTCTCACTTCTGTTCTCCCTCCTGTCCTTGAGTGGTTTCCTACCCTGAGAGCGGACTCAGAGGCAAGCTCCCAGAGAAGGGGGCTCCACACCACCGTCTTCAGAGGTATACCTGTCCTTGGCTCGCTGTGGCAACCCCAGAAAGAGTGTCAGGCCGACCACCTGACCCTCCCATGTCTCAACAACCTCCATGTGCTGCTTCCATGGCAACAAAAGGCATCGCTGTCCTTCCACACCTATAACACAAATCGCCCCACACAATGTTTTACCCCCATACCCAGGATTCTCATCAAGACCCTCTTCTGGTCCCATGGAGTGTATGCACACTCTGCCTGACAGACCAGGTTTCTGTCAGCTTCTAAGAATTTTATTGCTGGGCACAGTGGCTCACATCTGTAATCCCAGCACTTTGGGAGGCTGAGGTGGGTAGATCACCTGAGGTTAGGAGTTTGAGACCAGCCTGGCCAACAAGGTGAAACCCGTCTCTACTAATAATAAATTAGCCAGGCATGGTGCTGTGTGCCTGTAGTCCCAGCTACTCGGGAGGAGAATTGCTGAAACCCAGGAGGCAGAGGTTGCAGTGAGCCAAGATGGTGCCACTGTAGTCCAGCTTAGGCAACAGAGTGAAAAAAAAAAAAAAAAAAGAATTGTATTGATACTCCCATGTTTACTCAAAGACATCTATGGAGGGCTTTCTCTTTGAAGATTAATTTCTTTAAAAATGTGTGGTAAAAGTTAAAAATGTAACAAACAGGGTGTGGGCAATTACAAAAATCCTGGGTAGCATCAAAGCTGTAATAGGAGCTTCAGTTATGTGAGGGAGATCTTGGCCCAAAGGCCTGTATGTGGAGATGTGATTATTCCTCAAGTACGAGTTAATGGGGAGGCAGACCTCCAAATATTTCATACACAGATTGTGGCCAATTATCGGATTATATAAGAGGCCAGCACACTGGCTCCCCTCTGGCCATCCCCACATCATCAACACACAAGTAGCAAGGAGTAAGAGGACTTCAGAGAGGGGCCCAGGAGAGAGGCCTGGGCTGAGGGGAACGAGGAGTGGAGGACTCAGGGAGTGGTCTGCTCCCTTCCTCAGCCCCCTGCCTCCTCTCTAGTTCCACTCACAGTGGTGTCCTGAGGGGCCACACTCTACGTCACCCAGGTGGCCCCCAGCCACAGACATGGCTTGCTCACTGCCCCAATCAATACCAGTCAGACCTTCTGTCCCATAGGCCACCAGCAACCCCACCCCTGATACTAATTTGGAATGAATATAACATTCCACAAAGGGAAGAGAATGGAGAATTTGGGATTATAAAAGCTCATCATCTGATTTCTTAGACATTTGCATGATAATCACATTTTGTTGATCTGGTCAGAGCAGATCCTGTGTGGGAAGAGACCCTGAAGTCCAGGAAGAGGACAGAGGTTATCTTTTGGATTCAGGCTTCTGGAGGATTGAGACCTGGTCCATTCTTTGGCCCTTCCTGAGAGTTCAGAAGTCCCTCGATGGTTCTTCTGTGCCCACCAGGAGGCCCCTCCTGAGGGGCAAGGGCTGTGGGGCTTAACAGTCTCCACAGACCCTACCCTGCCATCTTCCCTCTTTCTTATCTCCCCTCTTCCTCTCGGCCCCTTCCTTGTTGACTGGGTAAACAGCGCCAGGTCTTCTATGTAACCCCTTAAGTGGTTGTAATCAGAGGTTGAAATCTCCATGGACCCCCTTTTTGGGTCTCTTAGGGTAGCAAAATTAGTTTTTTCAGTCACAGATTCTAAAACCCAGCCTAGGGCTACTTTACCCCAGATGCCTCCCCTTCAGAGATGGGATGGAATGGGGATCGGGTGATGAGTTCCCCATGGGGTGCTCTGTTTCAGCCTGAGCCCTGGTGTTTGGGACATTTAGGGACTTTGTGACAAGTCTCACAGGGCAGGCTAATTTCTCTGGACTACCTTGCCCCACATCAGCTAGGTCCCACCAGGTCCCCTCAAATGAGTGACAGCCCAAGTAGGGCTGGGATTTTAAGTTATGAGGCAAATTCCATTTCCTGGTTCCAGAAGGGAGCAGCGCTCTCACAGAATAACTCAACCTTCATGGTACCACTGTACACTCTGGCCTTCCCCACCCCACGCATGGCTCTGGAAAGGAAATTCTCCACCTTGCTCACTTTGGACCTATTCTAACTGTACTTTGGATAATACCTGTCTTCCTAAATGTGCAAAATGCCAGACCCTCTTGCAGTTCCTACAGTACCCCAGTTTCTAAGGTGCCAAGTTGAGATGCCCAGTTAAGTTTGAATTTCAGATAAACAATTTCATATAAGCATGTATTATACTAAAAAAATTAGTCATCGGTTATCTGAAATTCAAGTTTAACTGAGAGTCCTGTATTCTCTCTGACAACCTTCCCACCGATGGGGGAAGTCACTGGCCAGCTGGCAATGGGAGATTGTTCTCTACACTTGGAACACAAGGGAAACTGAGGCCTGAAAGAAGGCAGATGTCTCAATCCCTTAGCCGAAGAACTTCCTAAGATCAAGATGCCAAGTTTGGATGTTAAATAACTGGGACATTCCTAGGTTGTGTGACCTCTCTGCCCTTTCCCCACCCCACCACTATCTGGGGGGAACCCCAAACTTCTGAAAGTGCCTTTGAGTTGCAGAGTGTCTGTTGGACCCATGCTCTCGGCCACTGCATTTACCTGGCTGCTGTTCACAAGGCACTGGGTGAGCCACTGCCGCCTTCTATCCACCACTCCCCGACCCCAAATGTGTGTCTTTTCACTAGCCCAGCGGCTTCTAAGCCTGAAAAGCTAATGTTTAAAAAATAAAGTCCCGAATCAGCAGACACATAAGTAATTGCATCCTGGCAATATTAAATTAGATGAATTAAAAAAGCAGCAAGGAAGGGTGATAATTCACTACTTAGCAGGATACTCCCTGAGTAAACACCAAAGCAAGAGTCTCACTTCCTCCCTTGGGTTGTCCTGACAACCCTTTCTGCCTCTACCCTGAGTTTCAGCTCCCTAGACCCCCAGACCCTAAAGACACCATCCTGGTCAAAGCAACAGTGACTCTGTACTTCACCTGGATTCCTTCACTTCCTTCCTTCCCAGATGCCTGAGACATATCCAGTGAGAAGAGCTGACCCCAGGACACTCCGGTTACTTGAGAGGACCCTCAGGGAGATTAGGCAGTGTCTCCAGCCAGTGCCACAATTTAAAACAGGCTTATGGGGAAACGGAGTCAGGTTTCTAATAAAGCCTTAGGAAGTTCTGGATTATAGAATAGACAAACACAGAAGATCTTGCAGAAATTGCAGTGTAATAAATTTCACACATCGGAATGGTAGTGAGTGGAGGGGGACCCCTGTGTGTCAGCCTTCAGGGAATGTCCTAAATAGCCACAAGCAGGCACCTTCCCAGAGTGAATGGCTTGGGTGCCAGAATTAGCCAATGCCATGGCAGACACTGGAACTATTTTGATGCCAGAGCAGAGCTACCTGGGAAACAACAGAAACTGCAATTTCAAATGGGAATTAAATCACCGCAGGTGTAGGATTATTTTCCATTTAGGAGAAAGTCCCTCCCCCACCCCTGCCCATTTGCATTTTGTAAATTAAAAAGTGGTTAGCAATTCAGCTTTGGAAAGCCAGTTTCCTATTCCTCCTCAGCAGTTCTGAGGATTTTGGTGGCATGACAGTAAGTAATAAGTACCTAGTGATTAGGGCTGCCAGTTTAGCAAATAAAAATACAGGATGCCCAGGTAAATCTGAATTTCAGATAAACATGAATAAGGTTTTCATATAAGCATGTATTATAGTAAAGAAGATTATTCATCGGTTATCTGAAATTCAAGTTTAACTGGGAGTCCTGTATTCTCTCTGACAACCTTCCCACTGATGGCAGAGGCCAGCACCAGTACAAAGACCTCAGCTCCACCTGTGTGTCTGGGACAGCACAGAAAGGTGCCATCTCTTGGGCATTTTTCATCTCCCTCTCCATCAAGAACCCATTCATTCACTTATTCATTCAAGTGACATTTATTGAGGCCTATGATGTATCAGCCCTCGCACAGTATGGGAGAGGCAAATAATCGTGACACAGCGCTTGTCCTTGAGGCTGACATCCTGGCAAGGGAGTCAAGACACATTCACAATCATGGTGACTTCAGGGTCAATCTAGCATTGAGACAAAGCAATTAGGGAACACTCTAGGGTAGCATGCAGCCTCAGAAAGCTTATGGCACCAGAGTCACACAATTTTGCTTTGAGGTAAAGTCCCCATCCACGTTTTGTATGACTCTGATCAAATCACTGAACCTCTCTGAGCCTTACTTTCTTCACCGGAGTAAAGGTGATGTTAATGACAGTACTTGTCTCACAGGCTTGTTTTGAGAAGCCAGTGGACCAGCCAGCACTTGGTAAACCATAAGGTGCCATGTGAATGTGAACTATCGTTTACCCTCAAAATGATTATTGTCTGGCAGTTCCTCAAAAAGTTAAATATAGAATTACCATATGTTGGAGCAATTCCACTCCTAGGAATATACCCAAAAGAACAGAAAACAGGGATTCAAACTTGTATCTGAATGTTGATAGTAGCATTACTCACAATAGCCAAAAGGTGGAAACAACCCAAACGTCCAGCACACATGCTGGATAAACAATATGTAGTACATACGTACTAAGGAATATTACTCAGCCTTAAAAAAGAATGAAACTCTGACATATGCTACAGCATAAATCTTGAAGACATAATAAGTGAGACACATGGGCAGATGTGGTGGCTCACACCTGTAATTCCAGCACTTATGGAGGCCAAGGTGGAAGGATTGCTCGAACCCAGGAATTTGAGACAAGCCCAGGCAACATAGTGAGGCCCCATCTCTACAAAATATTTAAAAATTAGCTGGGTGTGGTGGTGCGAGCCTGCCGTCTCAGCCACACAGGAAGCTGAGGTAGGAGGATCAAAGCCTGGGAGGTCGAGGCTGCAGTGAGCGATTAGCACACCACCATACTCCAGCCTGTGCAATAGAGCGAGGCTCAGTCTCAATTTTTTGAAAAAGAATATGCTGGACACAAAAAGGACAAAGATTTTGATTCCACTTATATAAGATTCCTAGAATAGGCAAATTCATAGAGACAGAGCAGATTAGAGGGGACTAGGGGCTTGAGGAGGAGATGTAAGTGTTTAATGGGTACAGAGTTTCTAAATGGTAAATTTTGTGTTATGTGTTTACCGCAGTTTCGGAAAAATAATTGTTATCCAGGGAAGGCTGGAAAGGTCAAATAAGATCACAGAGGAGGTATGACTTGAGAAGGATTTGGCTGGGGGAGATAAAGGAAGAACTTTAAGCAGAACAGGCTAAGAGCAGGAAGGGCAGGGCTCCAGGAGCCTCACAGGCACTGCAGCTTGGGCAGGGGACCTGTGGGTCTGAAGCTCAGCGGTGGCACCAACACCTGCTCTGGAGCTGCCCTGCAGGCCGGGAAGAAAATGCTGACACTGTTAGAGTAGCACGGGGCAAAGGCTTGAGTGGGAAGTGGGTGGAGGGTGTCCTGTCATGGAGCCACCACCCCAGGAGACAATGGGCTAGGAGGGGAAGTGCAAGTCACAGGAGGAAGAGAGTCCAGTGTAGAGAGTCAGAGCAGCAGCCCTCCTGGGGTTGGGAGGGGCTGCTGCATCAACCAAGGTGGTGGAGGCTACATCAACCAAGATGTAGCCAACTGGAGAGGAAGTGGAGGTGCAGTGTAGTGGAGACGTTCTCCAAGTTCTGGAAGAGTCACACAGGAAGGCAGAATGGACGCATCCAATCTAAGATGGTGGCTACACCAAGCAGGGACTCTTGCAATTATTCTAAATCTCTTTACACACCTCTTCCCAGATCTGTTCTTGTACCTCAAGGGAGACTGCTCTTGTACCCAGTTATCCCCTAGGCAAGAAAGCAGAGATAATATCAGTTCCTTAAGGACAAAGTTTCAGTGCTCCTCTCCTCACATGCCTACCCACCACCAACACACACAGAGGAAATCTAGTTGTCCTTGGATGCAAGGTCAATTTCAGCCAATTATAAATTCTGCAGATATACTTCCTTCTTCCCATTTTGTAATCCTCAAACCTCTCCACCTCATTCCCAGAAAAGGGGTTGGTATAGGGCATTTTACATCCCTTTGCAATTAAAACTTTGGTGTTCCTTTTTCCAAAAATATTTGCATTTCGGTCAACTCTAATGTTAAAAGATTTTGAACATAAGGGAGCAGGCTTATGTTACTAACATATGTTGGGGATTTGAGACCCAAGGTGGTCTTTCTGGCTCTACCGCAGAAACCACTCCTTCTCCAGCCTATAAGAGACACTCTCCTAAAGAAGGGGTCACCTCTCCTTACTCCTGGAAGACTGTCACCTCTTCCTTAAGTTAGTGTCAGGCATAGGCTAAACAGCAAGATTTAATAATAAAACATCTTAACAGCAAACAGAAAATTCTCTGTAAATAGAGATCATTGAAGATGACAGTGGATTAACATTTTAATTAAACATGGTAATTCCAATCATTTTTGTCCTTATAGAAATACCCAACATTTTGACACATTTGAGGTATAAATTGATGGTTCCAGTCTGATGGCAAATTGATATAATTTTTCAGGTGGTATTTGTAAGCTTTCAGTGGCAACAAGAGATGGTATTCAACAGAGGTAGAGATTCTAACATTCCCATTCAAAATACTAATTCTGAAGCCTCCATGCCTCCATTCATAGTCATACACACTATGAGAAATTAATTTGATGTTTTATGATTTGCAAAATTCACACCAAAAGGTACTTTGTCCTGGTTGAATGTCTTACTTTGTTCTGCGGCTGAAAGGCATGGCAAGCAGACCTGGTATGTTTATTTGTCTCAGCAATTACTGATTTATTGAGAACAGAGGATGTACTTAGCATCATACTACTGCTGATCCTCACAGGGGACCGTGCAAGGCAGCTATTACTGTCCCTCCAGATGAAGAAATCAAGGCTCAGAGCAGATAAGTAATTTGCCAAAAACAACCCAACTAGAAAGTGGCAGAACTAGGACTGGAACCCCTAACAATCAAGTTCTTTTCACTACTGCGCTTTCTCTCCCAAATGAAGCTATGCACAGCCTTTCCTGAAAGGGACTCAATTAATATTTGTGGGCAGTATAGACGCTGGGTGCATGGCATTGCCTACAGTTCCCAGACCTTCTCATTTCTGCCATGCTTGGCTTGTTTGCTTAGGAGGTTGAGAGGAGGCTGCTCTGAAAGGAGGCAGTTGCTACCTGGGATGTGAGCTATAACATCCCAGGCATTAGGAGGGACCTGCTCCCTCGGCTCATTCCAGATGCTGCTGCTCGTCTGTCCCTGCGCTCGTAGGGTAGGGTTGCCACATTAAATACAGGACGCGCAGTTAAATTTGAATCTCAGATCAGAAGCAAATGAGTTTCTAATATAAGTATGTCCCACATATTGCATGGGACCTAATTATTATTGTTTATCAAAAATTCAAATTTAAGTGGGCGTCCTGTATTGTCATTTCCTGAATTTGGCAACTCTAGCTGTGAGCATCTTGGAAATCCAGGGCCCCGCCCTGCCTTCCTTTCCTTCAACCTGGGGCTTCCAAAAAGATAAGCAAAGGTTTCTGTCCCTGCCCCTTGCCCCCACCATCTCCTGCTCCTTTCCCTGCCTCCTATCTTCTTCCTTTCTTTCCCTTCCCCCAATCTCTCTCTCCAAGAACAGAAGTTTTGGGGTCTGACACACCCAGACATAATCTTTGCTTCCCTGTTTACTGCCTGCATGATCCTAGAAAAGAAACTTAACTTATTTGAGCTTCGTGTCCCTTAAGTAATGTGGAAATGATATTAGGGCCTCATGAGGCCACTGCTAGGATTAAGTGAGGTAATATAAAAAGAAAAGGCCAATCATGGGGTTGATGTCATTACACCAGCAAACAGCCTTTGAGCTGATAGCTCTCCTCTCACACTCAGGGATTTATGTGCACAGGTGCTATGTTTTCATCCCAACCTAAGTGCACACCCTGGCACCTCTCATAGTCCCCAGAGTCTCTTCCTAGCACCATTTGTGAGTAGTGGAGACTGCATTATGAGAAACAGTGATCCACTTACTTTACAACCAACCTCAAAACTTTAGGAGACTTATGTGTCCTCCAGTGTTACTCTTTGAGGTTTCTTTATTGGTCTTTCTCTCTTTTTAACTCTTCCCCTTTCTGCATGTGATGGGCAGCCTCTCTCTCCCCCTCCCTGGCAGTGGTGGTGCAAATCTGGCACTTCACATTCTACAGCTGGTTAGCAGCCAGCTTTGCTCTTGAGTTTTCCTTTCTTGCCTCATCCTCCTCTTGATGTCATCTAGCCTTTTAATGTCATCTAGCCTATTTCCTCCAAGCAGGCACAAGTCTCTCACTGAGAGGAATTCTGTGGAACTTGATTTTCTGCTTATCCTTACTCTGTGTGATAGATGCAAAAGCACTTCCATGTCATTAATTAATGACATTACATTAATCGTTATTTACATTAATCCTTACAGCAACTCTGTGATGCAGGAACCGTTAGTATTCATAGACAAGAAAACTGGGCCTTAAAAGAACCCCTACAAATCAACAAGGAAATGATCTACAATCCAACAGGAAAATGGGCAATTCACAAGGAAAGAAACCTGGACAATAAACATCTGGAAAAATTCCCCACTTCTCAGGGAATTGCAAATTAAGCCATGAATAAGGTATCACTCAGCACACTCCTCTGGCCAAACAGTGAGTAAGTCTGGCAACACTAAGTATTGGTGACAACATGGG
The DNA here is from genome assembly GCF_009761245.1 of Sapajus apella. Classification (NCBI taxonomy): domain Eukaryota; kingdom Metazoa; phylum Chordata; class Mammalia; order Primates; family Cebidae; genus Sapajus; species Sapajus apella. The sequence continues at coordinate 18,244,899 of NW_022436984.1, forward strand.
CCAGAAGGAGTGTAAATAGGCAAGTAGTGACTCTGGGAGCAATTTAGCAATAGCTAGTAAATAGGAAACACATACCCAAAGACCCGGCAACTCTATATCCAGCAGAGAAACACTCTTGCAGTGTTCAAGAAAGGGCAGGGACAACCCGCCAGTCTCTCCAAGGTAGAGGTTGGCAAACTGTGGCCTGTAGGCCAAAGCCGGCCACCACCTAGTTTTGCACAACATGTGAGCTAAGAATGGTTAGAAAAGCAGATGATGAAGAATATGTTGTGACAATGAGAATGATATAAAATAGTTTTTTTAATTGAAACGCAGCCACACTCATTGATTTGTAATACCGTCTATGGCTGTTTTCGCTCTGCAATGGTAGAGTGAAATCACTGCGAGGAGGTGGATGGCCTAAAATAGTTACTATCTGGTCATTTACAGAAAAACATTGTTGACCCCTGCTCTAGGAGATGGATAATAAACAAAAGCTCACGCTCAGAGCAAAGCACCATACGGCAGTGGTATCAACCGGGGTTGGGTCAATTTCAGAATCCCAATTTAAGTGGCAAAAAGGGAATTTTCAAAAGGATTAAAAAAATATGATACCCATCATATAAAACTTTAAGCCTGTGAAAGCAGCGTTTAATTTTATACGGCGGTCTCCAACCTTTTTGGCACCAGGGACTGGTTTCGTGGAAGACAATTTTTCTATGGACCAGGGGTTGGGGGGATGGTTTTGGCATGATTCAAGCACATTACATTTATTTCACACTTTATTATCATTACATTGTAATATATAATGAAATAATTATACAACTCACCATAATGTAGAATCAGTGGGAGCCCGGAGCTTGTTTTCCTGCAACTAGATGGTCCCATCTGGGGGTGAGTGGAGACAGTGACAGATCATCAGGCATTAGATTCTCATAAGGAGTGTGCAGACTAGATCCTTCGCATCCACAGTTCACAATGGGTTTGTTCTGCTGTGAGAATCTAATGCCCCCACTGATTTGATAGGAGGCAGAGCTCAAGGGGTAATGTGAGCCATGGGGAGTGGCTGTAAATACAGATGAAGGTTCGCTCATTTACCCGCCACTGACCTCTTGCATGTATGATACGAATGTATGAACTGTGCAGCTCAGTTCCTAACAGGCCACGGACCAGCTACTTGGGAGGTCGAGGCAGGAGAATTGCTTGAACCCAGAAGGTAGAGGTTGCAGTGAGCCGAGATCGTGCCATTGCACTTCAGTCTGGGCAACAAGAGTGAAACTCTTGACTTAAAAATAAATAAATAAATAAAAGAAGGAGGAGGAGGCAATGTAGGATGCCCGGCAAACAGAATATGACAAGATACCTAAATGTAACCTTGACATCTCAACAGGCCTGGTAAAAAGACAATGGCCTAGGGTCATGTGGAGGCATGGGCTCCATATGGGTGCTTTTGGACTTTGTAGGGCCACCCCAAGAAGCTTCCAACAATTTTGTTTTCCAAGTCCTCATTGAAAGAATTTCCTTCTTCTTGTCTCCCCCTCAAAATGGCACCCACCAACCATTCCTATCATCCTGTCGTCTCAGAAGAGCAGAGAACAAATGGGAAGGGGGTTCCTGCCAGTGCCCATGGACTCTGGGCACGGTGTGCAAAGCAAAGCCGTCTTCCCACCACACTCCACCTGGAAGGCCATGACGGCGAGGTCCAGGGCAGATGGGAGTCAGGGTTCCTGCCCCTAAGCCCTGACTCTCCCCAGCGCCCACGTGCCTCTCCCACTTCCAGAAGTGCCTTTTGTCTGCTTTGCCTGTTCTATCCATCTCTTAGGGCCTCTTTAAAAGCCCACCTCCTCTTGGAGGTCTGTCCAAATCCTCAGCCCACAGTGGCCTCTCACCTCAGAACTCCCCCGTATTTGTTATGCGGTGCTCTGGAAGGCTCATGATGCATTGTGTGTTCCGCACACTCTCCCCTCTGCTAGTCTGACCTGTGTGTGTCTGCAGATCCAGGCCTGAGCTTCATTTGTTCTTTCCCACGGTACTTGACACAGTGCTGGGCACATAGTAAGCATTCAGTAAGTCTTTACAAATACATCGATGAAGGAAGAAACGAATGAAGCACATTTGAAGAAGCTCTGAGAATTCTATTCCTAAGGAAGGAGAGAGCCCCAAACCAGGTCAGGTGAAAGTCAGCCCACCCCAGTCTGGCTTACAGGAAGACCTTGGACACCCTCTGCCTGGGGGAGGAGCTACTGGCCTGGCCGCTGGCCTTGGAGGGGCAGGAGAAAGAGAGAGGGAGGCACAGTGACCAGTGGATTCAGATGGAGCAGGTGCAGGGGTCACTTGAGGGGGGCGGAGGGGGGATCTTGGCATTGACCTTCCCTCGTTATATTTTTGTTTATTTTTCTGTTTTTGACCAATTACCTCAGACAATGCCCCCACAGTGGCTAAGAAATGTGAAAACAGCTGAAGAAGAAATAAAGCAAAAGAGAAAAACAAGGAAAAGAGGGTAAACAAAGAGAGAATTCACCTTTCACTCGCCTGCAAAGTCCTCGGTTGGAGAATGAAGTTAAGACACAAAAGCTTAGCAACAACAACATTGTGGGGGAAGGCACGAGAGGGAAGCCGAACAGCCATTAAAGCAATTAAGAAAAGATTAAGGTCGCTGGTGGTGGAGAGAGAGAGAGACCCATTAATCAATAGGCCAGAAATCGCAGCAGGCTACAAAATTATAAAACTAGGCAAACTGGAGAACCACAGAGGCTCACCTCAACCAAGATGCCTGAGTAACTCAAAAACAGAAACATTATATTCATTTCTCAAGCTTGGGGAAAAAAACAACAGATCTTAGAAGAACCCTTTCCTTTTAATCAGCTAATGGAGACATCCTGAGGTGGGGGTGAGACCCACGTTGATTTCAAGGCAAATTCTAAAGCATCTGGTCTCAACACAAATTTGTAATAATGCGTGATAAACAATGTTACTGGGCTGAGGGGATATCATAGCAGGAAGCTGTGTGACAATCTTAGGCAGGGTCCTAAAACGCCCTAGGGTAGGTTACATTATCGTTCACAAATATTTGCTGCCCCTGCCTGGGATGATATCCATCCCAGTCCCACTGACAGCCGGCTTGGCTCTCTCACTTGCTGTGGCCAGTGCACTGCGCTTCCCTTCCGGGCAGAAGCTTTAAGAGCCGGGGCACATGGTTTGCCATATGCTTTTTGTCCCTTTGCAACAAGAGCACAGCAATATTCTAGATCGCACTTGTCCAGCCCGCTGCTGGCTGGCCGCGTATGATCCGGGACAGATTTGAATGTAGCCCAACACAAATTCATAAACTTTCTTAACACATTATGAGACTTTTTTTTTGCGATTTTTTTTCTTTTCGCTCATCAGCTATCGTTAGTGATCGTGTATTTCATGTGTAGCCCAAGACAATTCTTCTTCTTCCAACATGGCCCAGGGAAGCCAAAAGATTGGACACCTCTTTTCTAGATAGATTCCCCAGACAGAAACCAAATGGGGCAAAGGCTTAGCTGACAGGCAGAGGACCTGTAACTTGAGCAAGAAATATATTTTGTTGGTTTATTTTTATTTTATTTTATTTTATATTGAGATGGAGTTTCACTCTTCTTGCCCAGGCTAGAGTGCAATGGTGCGATCTCGGCTCACTGCAACTTCTGCCTCCCAGCTTCAAGTGATTCTCCTGCCTCAGCCTTCCCAGTAGCTGGGATTACAGGTGCCCACCACCATGCCCAACTAATTTTTTTGTATTTTTAGTAGAGATGGGGTTTCACCATGTTAGCCAGCCTGGTTTTGAACTCCTGACCTCAGATGATCCACCTGCCTCTGCCTCCCAAAGTGCTGGGATTACAGGCGTGAGCCACCATGCCCAGCCAATTTTGTTGGTTTAGTACTGAGAAATGGGGGAGGAATGTTTGTTCTTCAACCTATTGTAATTGATACATTTTCTTTTGACATGTCACTGCCACACAGAACCTTCATTGTTCTGTTTCTTATGGATATTTCTTACAGGATAAATCCTGAACTCTTCCTTTCAGGGGTGTGATGGAATATTTTAGAAGGAGACAGATGACGTTCAACTTCATGTAATGTTTTATGGGATTGAAGCAAATAGTAACAGCTGTCCATTCTGTTTGGCAGGGGTCAAGTATAGTATCATTTTGCGTATTTTGGAATTAGAAAAGTTTCTCTGGTTTGAAAAAAAAGGGAAAGAAATAGAAAAAGATTTGAACAAGTATCTCAAAGTTGTATTTATCTGCTCTAGGAAGCCACTCCTTTGTCTCGCAGCTGTTTTTTTCACTCTGTCACCCAGGCTAGAGTGCCATGGAACAATGTCGGCTCACTTCAACCTCCACCTCCCAGGCTCAAGCTATCCTCCCACCTCAGCCTCCCGAGTAGCTGGGACCACTGTCACATGCCACCACGCCTGGCTAATTTTTTGTATTTTTGGTAGAGATAGGGTTTTGCCATGCTGCCCAGGCTAGTCTCGAACTCCTGATCTCAAGTGATCTACCTGCCTCAGCCTCCCAAAGTGCTAGGATTATAGGCATGAGCCACTGTGCCTGGCCCTGTCTCTAATCTTTCTAACAGCCAATATAAAGGAGGAACCAGGTCAGTTATATGATTCCCAGGGTCAGGTCATGTGTGGCTTCAGTGTGGAAGCAGATCCAGGCTTTGGGAGCTTAGCTACCCTGGTACTAAGAAACCCAAAAGCAGTGGTAGCTCTAGAATGTCCACACAGGAGGTTGTGAAGCCAAGCGCTGGGCCTTCAGGAGAGAGAGAGAGTGTGAGAGAGAGAGAGAGAGAGAGAGAGAGAGAGAGAGAGAGAGAGTGTGTGTGTGTGTGTGTGTGTGTGTGTGTGTGTAGGATGGGGCTGTTTTTTAGGAATCCGCGTTTGTATCACTCTTCACCTAAACTTGTTTATGAAAAAGGCTCAGGTAGGGACCTCCTTTGGTCCTGCTGCTGTGTGATGTCATCCACAGCCTCTCTTGACAGCTTTGCCACCAACCAGTGACCAATTTATTTAAATGGCATCTGGCAAGACTCAATCCCTAAAGCCCAGCTGCCATAGGGCAGACCCTCAGCTCTCTGCTGAGCTAGCCTGGCCCAGGTGTGGGCTTTTGAGCCCCTGGAAGAGTAAAGAGGACATGTATCCTTAAAGCAAATACAAACAAGATATCCCTTCTTTTGACTGAGCCTGCCACAAAGGCAGAGGAGTGGTAAGCTGGGGATGTGCTGCCTGGCAGGCACCTGGGAGGTCACCAATATCTTCTTTCCCTTGAAAGATAAGACAGACACATTGGGAGCAGGCTTGGCTATACCCTTGTGAAAGCTCAGGAGATTGGGGGCTTGCCTCTCTGCACTGCCATCCCACCCCTCTCAAGAGGAGCCCTGGGGAACTTATGGCTCTGTCAGGTTCGTCCTTGAGAAGCCTGTGGAGTTGGCTGTAGCCCACAAGCACGTGGTGATGCAGGCACCTGGGGTCTACGCCAGGACAGTCTAGCCTGAAAAATGTTGAAGGCAGGTGTAAATAGATACCCACCCCACCCCCACCAATTCTGCCAGAAAAGAATTTGAGAATGTTTGCCCAGACGGCCCACTCTTCCTGGTGTGTCCCCTGGGTGCACTGCTTGGGAAATGAACTCCACTGTGACCGTATTAGGTGTGAAGCTGATGTCTGACTATCGGTTTCTGTGGCTTTCTCAGGAGTTGCTCTATTTCCTTTCCCTATGGCAATAATTCACCAAGAGAACAACTGCCTCCTAAGGCCTCGCCCAGAACGCTTATTCTCTAAATAGCTGCTCTGCAGAGCGAGGGTTCTGGAGCCAGAATCCAGCCCCACCACTTCCTAGGTGGCAAATGACTTCAACGTGCTGAGCTTCAGCATCCTTATCTGTAAAGGGGAGATAATCACTTACTTGCTTCCCTGGGCTGTGGGAAATGCGTGAGTGGGTTTGTGCTAATCATAAACATTTACTGTTATCATTATTTATGTGGGTGGTAACATTTCTCTCATTGAGCTCTTCCTCCCGCCTTCTGCCCTCCAGACAAATTGCAATCCCTCTGTGACTCGACCCTCTAGTCCTTGAAATGCTTTCCTTGATTTGATACTGGCAGCAAGTCATTCTACCTCTTCATGGCAACACCAGCTCAGACAAACCTGCTTTGTCCAGGCCTTGAGACAGTTTCCTGGGTCAGATGGTCTCGGGGGTTCTGGGGTTTGTGTTATTGAGCAGAGGTGGGGTGGGGTTGCCAGCACCAGGCCCCTCAGCCCAGCGGCGGCTTTCTGAGGAGGGCATCCCCTTTTCCCTCCTGCCCTCTCTCCCACTCTCCCCACCATCTCCAAGGGAGAGTTAAAATTGGGATTCAGCTAACCCTGAAGAAAACTTCCCTTAACTCTTGCTTTGGAGAAAGGGTCTGAGAGCTGAGAAAGCCTGGTTGCTGGATTGGCCAAGTTGTGTAGAATGAGACAGGTAATTTCTGAGGTGATAAGAGACTCATGGGCCTCCACAAAGAAGAAATAGAAACGGCCTGCTGGATGCGGCAGGGAGGATGCCCAGGGACCCTCGCTAAGCTCCCTTCCACACACACAGCTGGTCTGCCCGCATTAGCATGCCGGTGCTGAGGGCCACAGGGAGGATGCCCAGGGACCCTCGCTAAGCTCCCTTCCACACACAGCTGGTCTGCCCGCATTAGCATGCCGGTGCTGAGGGCCACTGGGAGCCACACTTTATGGATTATCTGGAGCTAAGAGTAATCAAAAAATTCACAAACAGGGGCTCCAGGAATAACAGAGAGATGAAAATTGGGAAGGTAGGGTAAAGGGGCACTGACTCCTGGCAAGCACATAATATTATGTTCCCATGAAAAGATTCTCAAACTTTTAGGTTTCAGAACACCTTTTCACTCTTAAAAATTATTGAGAACACAATAAAATAAAGAACTTTGTTTTTATGGGCTATATCTGTTGATATTTACTGCATTATATAGTAAAACTGACAATATTTAAAATATTTATTTACACTAAGAATAGCCAAATAAGCTCGTTATGTGTTGGCACAAATAGCATGTATTTATGAAAAATTACTATTTTCCATAACAAAAAAAAATTAGTGAGAAGAGTGGCATTGTTTTGCATTTTTGCAAATCTCTTCAGCGTCTGGCTTAGTAGAAGACAGCTGGATTTTTCTACCTGCTTCTGTAGTCGGTCTTTTGTGATATTGCACATTGCGTAGCTTCTGGAAAACACCAGTGTATACTCCTGAGAGAATGAAAGTGAAAAAAACAAATAATATGTTAGTATTATTATGAAAATAACTTTGTGGCTGGGCGCGGTGCCTCAAGCCTGTAATCCCAGCACTTTGGGAGGCTGAGGCAGGTGGATCACGAGGTCAAGAGATCGAGACCATCCTGGCCAACATGGTGAAACCCAGTCTCTACTAAAAATACAAAAACTAGCTGGGCGCGGTGGCATGTGCCTGTAGTCCCAGCTACTCAGGAGGCTGAGGCAGGAGAATTGCTTGAACTGGGGAGGCGGAGGTTGCAGTGAGCCGAGAGTGTGCCACTGCACTCCAGCCTAGCGCCTGGCAACAGAGTAAGACTCTGTCTCAAAAAAAAAAAAAAAAAGAAAATAATTTTGATCTCCGGCCCCCACCCCCACCCAGGGGTCTCCAAACCACACTTTGAGAACTACTATTCTAGTGAACTCTGGAAATAACTCTTCCATCCTTCTAAGATTCCAAAGATTTCTTCTAACTTTGTAGCTTCCTTCCATTTTATTCTTTCTCTAACCCTAGTCTGCATCCTAGACTGCTGGGTCATTGCAGCATCTCAGATGGGGAGGCTGAAGGAAATGAACACCTGGCTGAGAAACAGGAGATTTGAACCGCTGCCCAGGTGCCAGCTCTGTGTAGCCTGAGAAGTAACAGTAGTGGCTGGGATTCTGTAACACCTCCAGTGAAGCACAGAGATGAAGCACAGAGACCCTCCCCATGTGCTATGGTGGGAGAAGACACAGGACAGCACCAGACTGGAAGATGTGTATTTTGCCTGAGCTCCTGGGCCAATCAGTAGCAGGACCAATATGAGAACCTACATTGGCTGGTCCCAGCACTTCATCTGCCAATCCGCATTACTCAGTTTCCCCTACTGTAAAATGGAGATGATTGTGTTGCCCATTCCTAGAATTTGATTTTTCCCTTTTTGCCTGGGTCATTGATCATCTGTTTTAATACCATTATTTTATAGATACTGAAATCAAGACTAAAGATCAAGCAACTCATCTAAACTCACATGGCCGGTACTCAAGCTCCTGGTTTCTGCATCTAAGGCCAGTTTTTTTTTTTTTTTTTTTTATTAGATGAGGTCTCACTTTTCACCCAGGCTGGAGTACTGCGGCACAATCTTGGCTCACTGCAACCTCTACTTCCCAGATTCAAGCAATTCTCCTGCTTCAGGCTCCTCAGTAGCTGGGATTACAGGTATGTGCCACCAAATCTGGCTAACTTTTTGTATTTTTAGTAGAGATGGGGTTTCACCATGTTGGCCAGGCTGGTCTTGAACTCCTGACCTCAAATGATCCATCTGCCTCGACCTCCCAAAGTGCTAGGATTACAGGCATGAGCCATGGTGCCTGGCCTTAAGGCCAGTATTCTTTTCATGGCACTATTCACTTTTGTGGATGGCTATGAAAAGGAAAGAAAGGTGATTCCAAGGCCAAGTGTGATGGCTCATGCCTGTAATTCCAGCACTTTGGGTGGCTGAGGTGGGCAGGTCACTTGAGCTCAGGAGTTGGAGACCAGCCTTGGCAACATGGTGAAACTCCATCTCTACAAAAAATACAAAAATGAGCTGGGCATGGTGGCACATGTCTGTGATCAAGAGGCTGAAGTGGGAGGGTCGCTTGAGTCTGGGAGGGAGAGGTTGCCGTGAATCGAGATGGCATCATTGTACTTCAGCCTGGGGACCGAGTAAGACCCTATCTAAAAAAAAAAAAAAAAAAAAAGCAAGAAAGGGAAGGATGGAAGAAAGAAAAGGAGGGAGGAAATATAAAATGAGACAGTTGGACAAGAATAATCTTCAAGTCCTTTCCAGCTCTGGAGTGTAGCAAATCTCATTTAATGTGTGCTGAATGCTGGCCCCAGTTTTCTGGAAAAGTTCTTGGTCATCATGTCCTAAGTGAAGTGTTTGCTGCATGTTCTGTACACAAAGCAGCTTCCCTTTGCAGATTTTCCACTGCATGATCCTAACAGAAGAAGAGAGACCCCACAGAAACTGCTAACGGTTACGGCACTTTCTGAAGATACAGCTGGGGGAAGCTTGGAAACTTCTGTGTAATGAAAAAAAGAACCAGAAAATGAGATGCTTCCTTACCGGTGAGACCGTGTGCCTCTCCACCACTGTTGTTTCTCTTTCTACAGCTTCATCTCTGCATCCCCGAGAGTCAGGCAAGACCCCAGGAGTGAAGGAGGCTTCATATCGGCCCCTTCACATCTCCTGGTACAAGGTACCAGAGCACCTATGATCAAATGAGTAGTCAGTGGTACATAAAGGAGCAAAATAATACATTATATCCAAGAATAATCGGATCAAGCAAGTAGACGGGGGAGATTAATGAATTAGGAACCAAATGAGAGTGGATAGGAGCCTCAGAAGGCTGGAATGAGGCTGATTGAAAATCCATTTCCCATAAATCAACTGCCTTCTCTGTGGAGGCTCAAGGCTGTGTGGACAATAATATGTAGATTGGCGGGAAAGCTATCCTCCTCGCAAGCTGGAGAGAGACTGTTTTTTGCGGCGCTAGATAAGAAAGAGTGGCATAAAGAGAGAAATAGATCAACGGAACAGTGGGGGCCATTTGCTTTTCCACCTCCTTCCGCCTGCTCTAGGTTCTGCAGTCTCTGATTAGCTCTGTGGCTTGCTGGGTGATTTAACAGATTTTTTTTCTGACTTACTGACAAGGAAGCTCCAAACTTCCAATAAACCTGCCATGGAAGCCAGCTGGGACCCAAGGAGAGAGTCACAAGGGTGCTTAGGAACGCCTGGCTCTCTGGGGAAGATGCCGAGATGCAGGTGTTAGTAATTCTCTCTCCGACTGCTTCTTGCTGCAGGCTGGCTAGCTTTGGCTTACCCCAGAGGGCAATGGGGACTTTGGCCAGAATAGTGAGGGAGGGAGACAGAGGTGCAACCTGGTAAGACCGACCTTGGTCATTGTAGGACCCCAAACCCTCAGAGTGGGGCCAGGCTCTGAGGGATGCCCACAGTCATGGGCCCAAGTTGCTGGAGGACTCACTTGTTATGGGACACATCTGATTCTTCCACAAGGGAGATTCGTGCCCAGAAGAGAGCCATGATTTGCTAGGGCTGGAGTTGATTCCCAGTCCACACCCACCTCTTCTTATACACGTGTGATTCTCCAACCACTGTTACATGGGAGCAGAGATGAAACATTGCCTCTGGTATGAGAATACAGACCTTCTTACGCTGCTGCAAAAGTATAAATTGGTAAACTCTCGTGGGAGTTAATTTGGCAATATGTGACAAAAGCTGTAAACAGGCAACGCTTTGCCCCAACAACTGCGTTTCCAGAAATGTATTCACAGGAAATAATCAAACAGCATTTGAAAGTGAATGTACAAGGGCTCTTTTGTACTTGATTATAACAGCATCAGAACACTGGGAAAGCTCTCAACATCTACCAATAGTATCAGTTAGTAACTGAGGGTATCACCATGCCTTGGAATAGTAGGTAACCATTCAGAATGACGCTGTGGTGCCATATATGTCAACACAGACGTATATTGACAACATGTTGTTAAATGTTAAACGGCCGATTACAAAACAGCATTGCATGATGTAATTCCTCGTTTTAAACAAGTAAATGTCACACATAGGCACAAAAACAGTCTGAAGGATACATATGAAATGTTGACAGTGGCCACTCAACATGCTAGAGTTTCAGGTGGTTGTTTTTCTTTTTGCATGCCCATTCTATATAATAAGTAGATATTAACTTGTGCAGTATTTAAAGGGTAAGGTGGGGAAAACCTGGGTCTACTGCTGGTCAGGTCCTAGCTCTGCTGTTCCTCATTGTTGAGCACAGCAAGGAGGGGCTCAATCTACCTTCCTGAAAGACCATCAGGAGACAGTCTCATTACACAGCACAGGCAGTTCTGGTAGAGGACTAACCCAATTCTAGAAAACCCTCAGGGCCTCAGAGCCATCCTCTCTTGTCCTCTAGATACGGAAAAAGTCCACCAGGGCAAGGGCCCTGAATCATTTGTCCCCCTGCCGTCAGAGGAAGCCCTCCCAGACTCTCACCATTCTTCCCAGGTCATAGGTAGGGGAAATGTGAGAACAGCAGGAGGGAAATAGAGACTAAATAGCATAAACTAAATTTGTCCGATGTTCCAGCAGAGAAAATCTTGTGATGAAACCGGCAAGCATTAAAAAACAGATTTTTTCATACAACAACAAAACCTTTTGATCCCAGTGCCTCTTTTAACTTTTTCTTTCATCTGCCAAGGAATAACCAAGACAGAATGCATCTCACCTTTTCATTTGTGATAATTTAGGGGACATGTAAGATAAAATCATTGGTGAACAAATTTATAGTTCCTTTCCACATATATTACATCTTTAGATTCTGGGCCTCCCAAGCATATGAGAGTAAATGCCTCTTTTCTGAGGTTCTGATGGACTGAATAGCAGCCCAAGGACTTTTGATCAATTGTGAAACAAAGTGTGGCTTTAAGAGTCTCTGGGCTGGGCTGGGTGCAGTCCCAGAATTTTGGGAGGCCAAGGTGGGCAGATCAGTTGACATCAGGAGTTCGAGACCAGCCTGGCCATCGTGGTGAAACCCCATCTCTACTAAAAATACAAATGTTAGCCAGGCGTGGTGACTGGCCCGTGCAAGAGGATCGCTTGAACCCAGGAGGCGGAGATTGCAATGAGCCAAGATTGGCAGCCTGGGCAACAGAGCAAGACTCCATCTAAAAAAAAAAAAAAAAAGTCTCTGGGCCAATGCTGGATTCCCCCAAAAACAGGGCTCCAACAAAAGTAGTGCTGGAGAACACGGCTTAGACTTACCGTCAAGGGAGTAGCTACTATTCCTTTTCCACAAATCTCTGCCTGTTTTATCCGCGGAACCCAAGGACATGGTGCTAGGAAAGGCCAATTTGAAGCACATTTGCTAGAGAAAAAAGAGCAAGGCAAGATAGTAAACACGTCTGTGTCTCTAAAGTGGAGCGGATAAGCCAGCTGGGCTACCCAAACCCCATGGCCAGGCAGATGCAAGACAGGAAGTGAAACAGAAAGGAGCAAAGCAGTCATGAATCTTTCACGTACAGTGACAGTTCATCTCTGGCAGCCTTTCCCCCACCTGTAGGGAAAGAGTCCAGACACAGGAGCATGAATGGTTCCCCAAAACTCACCCCAGTGGGGAAGAGGGCTAAGAGAAGCTCTATCCTCCATACAGACGAGGCAAAAACATGGGGAGGACAGGGAGAAGTTTCCTCTCTCAGCAGTAATGCCACACCTGATGAAAAGAAAAGGACTGAAGGTCAGCCTTGAGACATACCCTCTTTCATCCCTACCTTGCGTCCAGACCATCCCTAATCTCTGCTGTTCTGATTGACCTGCTTTGACTTGGAGAGACCTTCCCAACGTCTTCTTCTTGCTTGTAGACCTGCTCAGCCTTGCCTCTTCATCTCCCTAGGTTGACCTGTCTGTGCAACAGGGACTCTGCACTCACTCCCTGGGAAACCTTCAACCTGTTCAAGGAGATAGTGGTCCTTGGTTGCCAAACTTTCATACTTCCTGAAGTGCTGATGAAAGACAGTGAGGGGCTGGGTGTGGTGGCTCACACCTGTAATCCCAGCACTTTGGGAGGCCAAAGCGGGCAGATCACTTGAGGCCAGGAATTCAAGACCAGCCTGGCCAACATGGCAAAACCCCATCTCTACTTAAAAAAAAAAATTAGCCAAGCATGCTGAGGCACTAGAATCGCTTGAACCCAGGAGGCAGAGCTTGCAGTGAGCCAAGATCATGTCACTGCACTCCAGCCTGGGCAACAGAGCCAGACTCCATCAAGAAAAAGAAGAAATAACAAAAGACAGTGAGATCAGACAGGAGAGGAGAGGAGGGGTCGGGGCAGAGGGCTGAAATTTTGTCCCCAAGACACAGAACTAATTCCAAAGTCAAGTTTCACTAATGACCTGACCACTTTCTCCTTTAGACAATAAGCAACATAGACGATTAAATAAAGATTCCTAATAATCAAATAGAGGATTGCCTCCTACTTCAGAAAATGGTCTTAGTTATGAAATAAACATAGATAACATATTTGGAGGGCTGGTCCCCTTTTCTGGGAACTAAGTTCTGCTCACAGTCCCTCAGCAGAGGCAGGTTTAGATGGCGATGACTCATCTTAGGTTATTTTCCCCTCCCTTCCAGCTGTAGTTGATTGGACCAAGGGTGGTTACCTGATTTCAGAGAAGCTTATATAAGTTGGTGAGTTCAGCCAATCGTATTCTCCCTTGCATATGCAAACTAAAGAGTATTTGGTGGTGGGCATTTGAGATAAAGACCTCACAGAATGGGAGTTGGAGTTAATGCCAGGGAAAACCCAAGCCACTTGTAAGACAAAATTGGAGGGGAGAGGGTGGTCAGAGGAAAGAGAATTTGCAAAGAGAATAAAGCAGACCAGGCAAGAAAAGCCAAGGATGAGGAAAAATGGGAAGGGGGGAGAAGGGCGAAAGAGGATGGAAAGAAGAAAAGAGAAACACAAAGAGACAGAGAGAGACATGGGAGGTGGTGGGGGAGGGAAAGAAATATTTAGCTTCTTGTGGCTTCTCCATTACCAGCTTCAGTTTCTGAAAGGTGTGTCTTTATTTTTATTTCTGTAATATGATTCCAGATCCTTTTAGTAATCATCTGTTTCTTTAAGTTTCTGTTTCTCACAACCATTGAGCTCTGACTCAAACTATGATTTTAGCCATTGTAGCAGGTGGGGAAACTTGGGAGAGCTGGAATCTGCCATTGGACATGCTCCATGGAGTGGAACCGCTACTGGAGGGACAGAGCCAGTTGCAGGGATAAACAAAATCAGGGGCAGGTTCCACATGGCAATCTGGGCATTTGAGCAATTGGCATCTGAAAAGAGATTGGCAGAGAGCTGGGTCCTGGGCTGAGAGACAAGAACGGGCAGGAGAGAAGGGAACTGGTCAAGTCAAAGCTGGGTTCTAGTTCTGGAAATATTGGGTAGGGATTCACCCAAATGGATCCCATAACCAGAACCAGGGGCCAAGAGCTTGGGACTTATCTTTTAAAGACTCTTACAGGAAAACACTCTCTTAAAAAAAAAAAAAAAAAAAAAAACAATAAATAACACGTTTGTAAGTGTGTCCAAAGGCACCATACAATTGGTGTCTTTATTTAAAGTGGTAGCTAATGCCAAGTCATTTCCTGCAAGCTTTGGAGGACTTGAACTCTAACTCCAAAGTGCCTGGGGCCTCTATCTCACTCCACAAATACTTTATCCTCTTTTAGTTTATTCTTGTCATTGCAGTACTTATGTTCTGTAAAGTTGCCTCCAATGCTGAATTAGCAAACACTAAACCATTGCTCCCAGGGGAAATGTAGGTTTAGGTTCCTATAAGCCTCTGGTCACAACATTTTCACTAGCCAGGCAATACATAACTTTATTTTGTGTGTGTTTTTCTTCAAGATGCCTTATTTAGTACACATTGTTGCTTCATTAATAGTGAATTCACAGCCAACAGTGTAATAACTCATACATGCCTGTGAGCATGTCTAGCTCAGATATCTTGGTTCAAGTACAAGGACATAGAATGTACTACATGCCTGTGAGCATGTCTAACAGCTACATAGAATAGGATAAGGCTTAACAAAGAGTTATTAGCAAAAAGCAAGAAGGCTTTGAAGAAAGTCTTTAAAACAAACTATTATTTCTAACACTTATGATTTATTCTTTAACAAGAAAGGAAACTTTAAAGAGGAAATTTTCTACTTCCTACAGGCTGCTTGGGAGATGGGACTTTCAGTACGAAGAATGGGCAAGTCCTGGGCAGGTGGGGATGAGTTGGCCACCCTGCTTCTCCCCATGCTCGAGATTCCAGCTCATTAAGTAATCAGGGGCTCTGCTCCTGTAATTGTGTCTTCTCTTTCCTGCACCACCATTTTTGCTTTCTTGTCTGAATGAGTCTCATTAGCACATAGACATGCCATGAATTTGCCCATGTTTGGCAAATCTCGGGATAATCACAAGTCCAGGAGTTTGAGACCATCCTGGGCAACATAGGGAGACCCTGACTCTACAGAAAATACGAAAGTTAGTCATGGTGATGTGCACCCATAGTCCCAGCTGCTCGGGAGGATGGGGTGGGAGGATTGCTGGAGCCTGGGCAGTCGAGGCTGCAGTGAGCCATGATCAGGCCACTGGACTCTAGCCTGGGCAACAGAGTGAGACCCTGTCTCAAAAAACAAAAATAAAAACCCTTCCTAGGCCCTACTTTCTCCTCAGCTCCTGCTCCATCTCTCTGCTCGCCTTTAGAGCTAAACTTGCAGTTGGCAAGGTCCTACTTCCTCCACATACTGGCTTCCCAGCTTCCAGGGTCAGCACGGCGAGCTGCGTGTCATGGGCCTTAACGCTGACTCAAAATGTGGGCCAGTGCTTCCCATACTACATCAGGGGGTGCCAGGGGCCTGACGCATTGGGGTCATTCAGTTACATGTCAGTCCTTTTCACCTCCCGCTATGAACTCCTTGCCGTGGAGCCTTGCTCAGCTCGTCTCTGCATGCCCATTTTCTAGGACGTTGCCAGACACATAGTAGGAGCAGAGTCAGTATCTGCTAAGTAAACGACCAACACATGGATGAATTTCCAGGCCCAGTTCAAAGTGCCTGACCACTTCGGCCACATAGGCCTCACCCTCCTCTGAACTCCTGAAGCATGTCTTGCCATGGCTAGGTAGGTGACACTTAGCCACACTTCCGTGTCATGTTTTCCCTATTCCTATGAGGCCGTTTATCTCCAATGGAGTACTAACACAGGCGCCGGGTTTAGCCTTCCTGCAGAAAGTTCACTAGTGCCTTGTAGGCAGTCTGTGCCTTCCACAGCATCAACAGCATTCAATAAATATATGTGGAATGGGGGAATGCATCCGTCCACTGGTATAAATTTGTGAAGTATTCTAATTGGCACACTTCCAGGTACTGTGGGCCATTCCGACAAAAGACATTGCCCCATAGGAGCCCATCTTTTTTTTTTTTTTTAATTTTTATTTTACTTGAAGTTCTGGGATACATGTGCAGAATGTGCAGGTTTGTTACTTAGGTACACATGTGCCATGGCGGTTTGCTGCACTTACCAACCCGTCATCTAGGTTTTAAGCCCCACATGCATTAGTATGTGTCCAGATGCTCTCCCTCCCCTTCCCCCGGCCTGACAGGCCCCGATGTGTGATGTTCCCTTACCTGTGTCCATGTGTTCTCATTGTTCAGCTCTCACTTATGAGTGAGAACATGCTGTGTTTGGTTTTCTGCTCGTGTGGTAGTTTGCTGAGGATGTTGAAGAGCCCACCTTTTGACTGGCTCCAGGGATCAGGAAAGACAGGTATTTGGGGGTCCGGAAAGAGCCAGCAGCCTGCAGTGAAAAATCACTGAAAAATGCTTGGGAGATGAGCTCATCAGGCTGCCTGGTATATTTTGGAAAAATAATAAATCTGACCCCAGAATACATCACTTGGGTGGGCCTGCTTTTAGCGCATTCCCCTAGAATGTCTTTTTCTCTTGTGTTTGGAATGTTTGGTTTTGGTTATAACAGCAGATTTCCCCCAAAGAAACATTTCAGTCCTTGCTGGATGAGGTTGGTTGTCTCTAATTTCCTCTCTTAAAACACTATCCTCTTACACCTGCAACTGCCCTCCTCCCCTGAGTCTTCAAAGGAATACCCACTGAGGTGCTTGGGTACCAGCCTCTGGCAGGCTTTTAGCTCTCCTCTTCCACGCCCTCCATTTTCTCCTCCCCTGGAAAGGCACCTGCAGCCCTAGCAGAAACGTGGAAGTCAATTTGTGCAACTGGTGCAAGTGTTTTAGCATATTTGGTGGTCCAAATATTTAAATATCTATGATATAGGAAGTGCGGAGAACATTAAAACGCATTTTCTCCCTGCTGATTGCAAGAGAGGAAATATACACAGTCCTGCTCTCCTGCACAGTTGCAAAACCGCTAGCCTAATCATATTGCCTATGTAAAGAACCTCTCCCGCCTCCATGAGTCTGGCTTTAGGTTGCATTTACTGTAAACAAAGATGTATTTTGGGGGGGCAGTTGGATTGAGTTTATTGTTTATGTAAATCTCTCAGAATGTGACATAGCAAGATAGCTTCCTATGTTGTGTTGATCCACATTTTAGGCCAACAGCCAGAGTATTTTATCTTTTCCTTCATTATAGTGATCTTCCAATTAGCCGTGGTCTGTAATACCCTGATTTTGGTGGCAGTGGTTTGGACAGGATTGTTTGATAGTTCTGCTCGAGAGGCAAAATAAGGGGTCTTATTATAGAAGTGCAGAGGTTGTGCAGGAGCTGAGTTCTGTTGCAAAGTTTGCCGATAAGGGGAAAACCGGCCCTTAAGCGTCCATTCTGTTCTGTATATTAACACTTCTAATCTGCACTGCTGATAAAACTGCAAGCCATTTGCCTTTGGAGGAATTAGTTCTGCCTCACTTGTGTAACCAGGCAATGGTGATTAACCTTTAAACTGTCCAATATTCCCAGCAGCCTCCTGCTCCAGATTAGAAACTATTTAGTTATGACCAACTAAATTAACAACACTCCCTCCTCTGAAGAATGAGATTTGGAAGGTGGATGCATTTTAAGGTGGAATTGTGTTTTGAATTGGTGATCCATCCTTCTGAGGTGTTTATTTCCTCATCCTTAAAGTCCAGGCTGCCACACTGAGCCTGGGAGGCTCAGCTGGGGAGTAGGGAGGTAAGAAGAATGGGGGAGACACCAGTTGTCCTGGTTGGATTTGTAGACACAAGGTTTTGTGGGCACAAAAGAAACCTGTATTGGGTTCAGATTTCCCTCCTTGTTATCATGCCAGGTGAAAAGGGGACGTTAGCTCTTCTGCCAGACGCAAGCCATGCTTACAGTGGGACTGAGCAGTTGTTCCTCATGGGAAGATTAAGGAATAAATGAAGTAGCTCCCTTACTCCCAATTTCTTCCTGGAGTTGAATGTCAGGAAAAGAGACGCTAACTAACTTTCATGTTCCAGACATAGTGATATGCCCACCTCAGGTGGGTCTACCCAGTTGAGCTGCAGCCATGCTAACAATCCTGGTTCAGCCCTCTCCTATCTGCCCTTTTCAAATGTGTAATTTATCAGTAGAAACATACCCTCGGCGGTGAGGGCCAGGCAATTATGTAATTGTGTCATGCCTTAAATCCCCAAATTGTTGGTCTTCCCTGGATAACAAATAAAATGGAGCAGCGATCCTCACCACCAGTACCCCACCACCATCCGATGCTGGTAGCGACCTTTTCTGTTTTACCAGTTTCGTATTAGCTACCTCCTTAAGAACTGCTAATCTAGATACTGCATTAGCAGGATGTCAGTCAAGCCGTAGTCCACGGCAAAGCCTTCTTCATATACCAATTTAAATCATTCATGGTCTTTTCTTTGGCATTATTCAAAAGATCATAATAATTTTCTTGTGCCCACAGCACAAAAAAATCAATTATTTCCCCACAAAGACTTGAAAGTACTTAGCGAGTGCGGCAAGAAAAGCTGAGGGTGATATCAAATTGAAATTGCACTCATTACATACAACACAATTAGTTGCCACTAGCCTGGCCGGGCTTTAATTCTGAATGGCATATCTTTATTATTACAGAAACAAGCATGCAAATGGCATTGTTCAGGATTTGCCGAAATCAATAGGATATAGTGCTGTGTGTTTGGTGGCCACTGTCACTCACACTGCTGTGGATGTGAGATAATGTGTGTGTTTGAATTAATGAAGGGAGCAGGCAACATCATAAGTGACACCCAAATAAAAGAAATGGGTACATGATATTTGTAATTATTCTACTTGTGTTTTTGTTGTAAATACTTGTGCTTTTTGTTTTTTAATCAAAGGATTAATTGCATTTTAATAAGGCATTATGATTTGCAGAGCTTTAGTTAATTAAAACTTGTAGTATATAATTATGAAGTGATGCTGAGATTTTCTAAAGATCACCCATATGTTTAGAATATGTATAATTTTTCTGTTAAGCGTTGGCAACCTCCCCTTCACCCCTTTTTCCTTCGTCCCTCCCCCAGCAACGGAAGACATGGATGACTTATGTGAAATGCTGGTGAATCGACAATCCCAGGTGGGTCTCTCTAAGTGACAAACAGAACCCAGTTTAGGTTATTGCACAAATTAAAATGACTCTGAAGCAGCACTCATGTGATATACTGTAGCAGAAAACTTTCTCCTCGACACTTGCCTTGTAGTTAATCTTCCTGAGATGTAGCACTATAGAGGTTTGGGGAGTTGACGTGAGTTTCAGAGTGCAAACATTGAGATTTTAGACCTAGGTGAGGTGATCTCACTGAGTTGGAACCTGGTCGGTTCTCTGCAGCTAGGCCAAAACCCAGGCAGAGTCACCAAACCCCAGCTTGTCCTCTGCGACACACAAGAGCTTATTTGGGAGGAGTGGAATGGGGAGAGGCGATGCTGGAAGTCAAGGGATCTTGGAATTCCCTAGTGTTAACACATTAGTAATTCACAGTAGGATCCAGCCCAGAGATGCGTAATTGCGTTTCCTGTAGGTGTGTATTATGTGAAGACTGATGGATTAATTGCTAGATAGATGGAATAGAGCTAAGGTAAAACATTATTAAAAAGTTTTAAAATCTTAATGTAACATTTTGAAGTTTGCTTTGGGGATTATTTTCCAATTCAGTCTCCTACTTTTCCATTCTCTCTGGGATCAGGAGTCTTAGCTGTCTTTGCAGAAGAAGGGGTCCATTTGCTGGGAGCTTAGTATGTCCTTTGTGAAGGCCAGGTGGTCCTGTGAGGGCAGGTGGATGTATGAGCTGGGAGCGGATCTCATGCAGCCAGTGATGTGAAGGGATGAGCTGACTGCAAAAGCCTGGACTCCAGTTACCCTGTAGGGTATTGCCTGGCCACCAATGGCTAATAATTCCTTCCCTGTAAACACCCAGATGCTCCAATGAGTAGTATCAAGAATCCCAAGAATCCCCACTGCCCCCCACCCCCAAGGCAAAGCGAAGGAGGAAGTTGAAGGAAACATCCTGCGATGTTCATGCCCCAAGCCTGGTTCCCTGTGATGCCCACAATAGCGCTCTAGGTAGGGTGGCCCAAAGCTGATTTAAAATCTAATATTCTTAGGTTGGTCATGGCTTCCTATTTTAACTCTGAAAACCTAGGGCTTGAAAAGGTGGTTCATTTAGAGCTTGCTAAAATATTTGCTCAGCAGCACAATGGTGTGTGATGGAAAATAAACTCTTGTGGCTTGCTTCATCCTATCAGCCGCGGCCTGCAGCAGGGAAAGAATGAGGGGAGGTCAGTCAATTATGTGTGGTAATCACCGTAAGCATATTATCTGAGACACAGATGTCTTCTATGACCCCACACGACATGGCTATTAACCTCAGAGCAATATAAAAATGGAGTGGGCTTGGGGGGAGGTGTGGAGGTAGGCCAGACTTTCAGACTAGCCTTGTTCACAGGCTCAGAAAAAAAAAAAAAGTTCTGAACACGAAGACTATTTTCAGGAACCCATCCAACAAACTGACCCCGGCTCACCGCGGCCGGATCCTCTCACCCTGCCTTGCCAGAGACCTTTCTGTAGGCCTAGTCATGTGCTTAAGTACTTGCCTCATCTGAAAATGAGACTGACAAATTGACTTGGGAGATATCTCGGACACACAATGGCCCTGGAATGTTACTTTCTGTTCACCAGAGAAAAGGAGAGACGGGAAAGCAATTTGGGTGTTTGTGCGTGTGTTTCAATAAGTCCCCCTCCAGTTGTGGATGTGGGTGGTGAGGGAGGACAATGGGGTCACCCAAGCATGTTGGGGGGACCCAGGGAGGCTTCCCAGGGGACACAGGCTCTTGGAAGTCAGGGCTGTGGTGCCTAAAGGGCTTTTACTCCATATCAGGCCAGGATTTTGTGGACTTTCCAAAGAAGTTTATGCTAGAGCCTGGCATGGGGCTGGGCACGAGGGCATAATCCGTTAACACTGTTGCTGATTTGGTCACTTGCCCTAGATGCACACATTTAGTTAAATGCTTGCCCTCTGAAACACCTTGGAGCAGGTACTGAGGACTCACAAATAAATAAACCTCCCTCCAGTGCCCCAGGAGCTTATAATCTATAGGGGTGAGGATGGAGGAAAGCCTTGAACATAAGTGAGTGTAAAAGAACATGTTTCAGATGGTGGAATCGGCCTACATAAAGGGTCCATGTAGAAAAGAAGAAAGGACTGCTCTAGCCAAGGGACTTGGAAAATTTCCCTAGAGGAAATGATGCTTGAGCTGGGATGCCTGAGCTGAAAATAGTAACAATCTTTCTGGAGAACTTGCTGGGAGCAGGCGACTGTCCTAGGCACGTTCCTTGTGTCTTGTCTAATTCTCACAACAATCCCGCAAGCAGCATTGGACCAATCAGGAAGTTGAGCCTCCGGGGGGTAAAGCTACTTGCTCCCAGTGTCATAGCTGGTTAGCAGTGGGGCTAAGATTAGAATTGGATCCAGTTGGATCCAAACTCCTCTACAAAGGACAATGTGTTTGCCTGCTGTGCAAGAGGGAAAGCATTTGAGGTAAAGGGAGGAGTGTAGGTAAGAGACAGAGGCATGTCCTAGGAAGTGCAGGGACCATGGGGGGTTCGAATAGGCAGGTGCATGACCAGCAAGCCAGAGAGGTCATCAGACCCAGTCATGGGGCAGTTGGCTTCATTCTGTCGGCAACAGAAGGACAGCATGGTCAGATGCATGTTTCTAAAAGGGTTCTTTTGGAGTGCAGGGCAAAGGAATTGGAGGGGCTGAAGACTGGAGACCAGAAGCTGGTTAGGGAGCAATTCCAGCTAGTCTCACTGCAGGCTGTGAGCAGGACGATGATGGAGAGGCAGGAATGGAGGTCCCAGGTGTTAGAGGGGGCCAGTAGGGCTTGGCAGCTGACAGGATGTGCGGGACGGAAAGGGAGGAGTCCAGGATGACTCAGCCTCTTATGTGTCATTCAGTGGATGCTACTTTCACCTCTTTTTTGTGATAAAGAAATGGACGTTCAAAAATGTTGAGTCAATTGCCCAAAGTCAAGTAACTTGTCTTTTCTCCAAGCTGGGTTTGTAACCAAGCCTTGGGCTTTGTAGCCAAGGCTGGTTCTTGCCTACTATGTTCTTTTGTGTGTGTGTGTGTATGTGTGCGTGTGTGTGTGTGTGTGTGTGTGTGTGTGTGTGTGTGTCAGGGGGGCAGAAAATTACTCCTTTAATCCATGTCCCCCTGCCCTTTCATGTGCCTCCTTCTTTCTTCCCTTTCCCTAACCTTTCACCACTAGAAAAGATGTTTGGTGGCATATTATCAGAATTGCAGTGGCAACCCCAGCTACTCTTATTTTTAGGCTGTTATGAGAAGGTGATTTTGCCAAATGGACTACAGAAGAGATTGCGTTGTAACGTATTAGAAAAGAAACTTAAAATAGCTGAGTGTGCCACCATCATGGTGAGCATGATTTGTAAATAACCCTATTAAATTAGCTTTTACAAAGTCATAGCAGACACACTTGGGGGTCTTTTCAGCATCCTCTCTACTACCATCCGTCTTCCCAACAGAGGTGATTTTGTTCAGGTGTCCACCTGACTCAATGTGGCCTTCTACTCCTGGGGAAGCTGGCTCTGGTCTTAGCCTTAAAGGGCAAATCTTGATTTGTCCAAGCTAGTCATATGGTTCCCTGGGCCTCGGTGTGTGATGTAATGAAATGGTCAATGAAACGTGGAGAAATATACTAGAAGTCTTCTGAGAAATGTTCCCAGTCTCCTGAGGAAATCCCTCTGTCTCAGTCAGTTTGGGATGCTATTAAAAAAATAGACTGGGTAATTTATAAACAATAGAAATGTATGACTCACAAGTCTGGAGGCTGGGAAGTCCAAGACCAAGGCACCAACAAATTTGGTGCCTGGTGAGGACCCATTCCTCATAGGTGGTCCTCACATGGTGGAAGGGCAAAAGGGCACTAATTCTATTAATGACAAGCCCCCATGACCTAATCACCTTCCCACGGCCTCACCTTTTAATACCATCACATTGGGGGTTAGGTTTCTTTCTTTCTTCCTTTTTTTTTTTTTTTTGGAGATGGAGTGTGGAGTGCAGTGGCACAACCACAGCTCACTGCAGCCTCAAATTCACACTCCTCCTGCCTCAGCCTTCTGAGTAGCTGGAAATACATATGCATGCCACCATGCCTTGCTAAATTAAAAAAATAGTTTTGGCCATGCACAGTGGCTCATGCCTGTAATCCCAGCACTTTGGGAGGCCGAGGCGGTTGGATTACCTGAGGTCAGGAGTTTGAGAGCAGACTGGCCAACATGGCGAAACCCCATCTCTACTAAAAATACAAAAATAATTAGCTGGGCATTGTGGCGCACGCCTGTAGTCCAAGCTGCTCAGGAGGCTGAGGCAGGAGAATCACTTGAACTCAGGAGGCAGAGGTTGCAGTGAGTTGAGGTCACACCACTGCACTCCAGCCTGGGCAATAGAGCAAGAATCCATCTAAAAATAATAATTTTTTTTTTAGAGATAGGGTCTCACTCTGTTGCCTAGGCTGGTCTTGAACTCATGGGCTTAAGTGATCCTCCCAAACTGCTGGGAATACAGGTATGAGCAATGGCCTAGGGGGTTAGGTTTCATCATAAGAATGTGTTGGGGTGGAGGAGATATAAAATTCAGACCATAACACCCTCCTTTCCCAGGAAGAAAGGGTCTCTTTTACCTTTGTGATGTGTTATGTTTGGATATGGTGTCCACAACGGCAGTATTCATCCTATGATCACAAGTAGAGCAAGATGCACACTCAGCCAAGGCAGAGCAGAAAGATGAAATGACGCGAGCTATCGATGATGTAGCTACCAAGCACAAACTATGGAGTTGCCCTCCTGTGGATCTTGTGTTGGGTGTGATTATTCTGCATTTCCTTGGTAAGTCATGTTTTTCAAAATTGTGGTAAAATATACACATAACATAAATTTTACTATTTAAACCATTTTAAGTGTACAGTTTAGTACTTTAGTAAATACATTCCTATATTTATTATACAACCATAACCACCATCCATCTTCAGAACCTTCACCCTTGAAACTGTAATTCTGTACCCATAAACTGTAATTCTGTACCCATTAACACTAACTTCCTATTCCTCCTTGCCCCGGATCCTGGCAACCACTGTTCTGCTTTCCCACACTATGAATTTGACTGCTCTAGGTTCCCCAGATAAAAGGATTCTTACAGTATTTGTTCTTTGACTGGCTTACTTCATTTAGCGTCATGTCTTCCAGCTTCATCTATAGTGTAGGATGTGTAAGTCACTTTGAGATGGGTTTTCTGATACTTGCAATGGAAGGCATCACAAGTTATAAACCCATCAAATCAAGATTTAAGTTTTCTCTTGCCATCACTGACTCTCAAGTGTAATGGTTAAGAGCGTGGACTCTGGAGCCCAGATCCCTAGGCTTACATCCTCACTCTACTGCTTACTAGCTGTGTGAACTCAGATAATGTGCTTACCTCTCTGTGCTTCAGCCTTCCTAACTGTAAAATGTGAAAAATAATATTTATTCAAGCATAGGGTTGCTGGAGAACTGAGTTATTACATATAAAGAACCAAGGGGGTGGTGGCTGGAACACAGTTCCTCCTCTCCTTTTCTTTCTCTTCCTCCTTTTTCCTCTTCCTCTTCCTTCTTCTTCCCTTTCTTCTTTGCCTTCTTCTCCCTCTCTTCCTCCTTCTTCTTCTTCCTTCTTCTTCTCCTTCTCCTTTTCTCCCTTCTTCTCCTTCTCCTTCATCTTTTTTCTTCTTCTTTGCTACGAGCAAGCAGACACTTTAGCAACTTTCCTGAATGTTCTGCATGAGTTTGTCCTACACCCAGCCTGCCATTAGCAGATGGAGGGTCTGGAATGGCTCGCCCCCCCTGCCATCCATTGCTGCTCTGCCTGGAATGAAGATTCTTGTCCTTCTCAGTCTTTCTTTTACTTGAGTCTTTCTGCTCCCATCTGAGCAACATGTCCAGCTTCTTCCTGTTCCCCATTCATTCTGGAAGGACCAGCCCAGAGGTCTCAGGTCCCAGAAGCCTAGAGGTAGCTGGTGCTGGGGACAGAAGGGTGGGAGGGCTCATGGTGGGATGTACTGGAGTCATGGTGTTGGACCTGGGTGCATGCATGGGAAAGAGCAGAGTGAGCCTGGCCTCTTGTCCCTCTGGGAATCTGAGGAGACGAGATACAGCAAGAGTCTGGGGGGTGAACTGAGGGAGGATCAGCAGGCACAGAAAGCTCCAGGGACTGGGACGTAGACCAAGACACACTTGCTTTGCCTTCAGCAGTTCTGGGAAAGGGTCTAAACAGCCCACTGTTGTCACAGTGTTGCTAGAGATGTGACCAAAGAAGGAGGTGAGAATAAGAAAAATGCCTTAAAGAGTAGAGGGTAGGAGTCAAAGAAGCAATTCTAGAGGCAGAGATTGTGTGTG
This sequence comes from Sapajus apella, assembly GCF_009761245.1. Lineage (NCBI taxonomy): Eukaryota > Metazoa > Chordata > Mammalia > Primates > Cebidae > Sapajus > Sapajus apella. Next base: position 18,270,658 of record NW_022436984.1, read on the forward strand.
TGTGTGTGTGTGTGTGTGTGTGTGTGTGTGTGTGTGTGGTATATATATATATATATAGAGAGAGAGAGAGAGAGAGAAATGTGTCTCAATTTCCCCATCTGCTTCAGGAGGATAAAAAAAATGGCTGCCTTTCTTATGTTTCAAAGATTTTGCCAAGAACAAATTAATGCATTAGAAAGTACTTTGCAGACCAAGCACAGTAGCTCACACTCGTAACTCCAGCACTTTGGGAGGCCAAGGTGGGAGGATCACTTGAATCCAGAAGTTTGAGACCACCACAGTGAGACCTCATCTCTAATAAAAATCAAAAAAATTATGCCAGTGTGGTGGTGCATGCATGTGGTCCCAGCTACTCAGGAGACTGAGACAGGAGAATTGCTTGAGCCCAAGAGGCTGAGGCTGCAGTGAGCTGAGATTGCACCACTGCACTCCAGCTTGGGTGACAGAGCAAGACCCTGTATCAAAAAGATAAAAGGTGCTTTGCAAAGAACAAAGCCTTTAAAAGATGCCATTTGGACCAACTCACAGTGATAGAAGGAAATCTTCACTTTGGTGTGGTGAGGACACTACCTTGTTTGTGCCCCATTTAGCTGCCAGTGGAGGGAGGCACAAAAAGGCATCTTAGGACACCTGCATGCTGAAGTTTCACTGTCTTCTCTACAGAAACTCTCTTGACTGCAGGGTAGGCTCTGGAATGCTGGGTTGGGCTGTAACTCTTGGGAAACTCAGTTGTGCAGAAGGGAAAACAAACTCAGATTTTATAGTAGGAGGGAAGCCAAGAGGGGCAAGTGCCACTAGACACAGAGCGGCCGCCTGATAAACTGTGTATTTGGTGGAGGGACAAGAACGAGATAAAAGATTAAAAAAGGTATTAAAAGATTTGCTTACACTTCTTGGAATGGTAATTAAATTTATTTATAGTTATGGAAACTTTGGGGAAGGGAGGAAAAGCAATTTAAATGCCGAGTTTTCACAGGGCAGCTGCAAATGGCTGGCTTTAACAGTGCCTCGGGAGGTTAACAGAATGGCAGAGAGGTCAGACTGAAGTGCATATGATAAGTGACAAGTGTTAACATGGCAAATCATGTATTTAAAATTACTCTGAGCTTTATCAAATGTTTCCTCTCAAAAATAAACTATCCTGGAAGGAAAGGTTAACAGAGGAAAGAGTATTACTCTAATGTTCTCGTGATGACTAGGGGGAGGGGCTGGAGATTCTGTAATGTAGGAGAAGTGATGATACATATAAATAGGTTGTTATGTTATTAACAGCAAAGAAACAAAAATATTCAACTTACAGTGCACTATGGGGAAAAGAAAGTGAATGTTCCTTGCCGTCTTATTCTTCCCTGTCTGCATTAGCTAAGCAGCTTCCCAGTCTACCCTTAGAGTGGAAAGGAGACACACAGCTGATGAGATATTAAAGAACGAGTAATAGCCAGTGCCTCTGGAGCTGGAACTGTCCATGAGCAGCTTTGGCCATTAAGAGGAAGTCATAGGATTCTCTGAAGTCCTCCATCCACTGCTCCTCTCACCTGGTCTCCATCTCTCCCAGGATTCTCTCTGCCCCTGTCTGGAGGAAGGGCTAAGATGGGCAATAGAGCAAAGCAGAGGCATGCCTGCAACCCAGCCTGGCCAATTCAACAAAGTTATGGGTTATTAATGAGGATCATGGACTTTGCCACCATCTCCTCTTAGCCTCCGTTCCCTCCAACTTATTGGAGCAAAACCTCAAGTTGTTGGATGAAGCCGTAGGAGAAATCTCATTAATGTAAAAAACAAATCAGGGGCTGGGTGTGAAGACTGACGCCTGTAATCCCAGCACTTTGGGAGGCCAAGGTGGGCGGATTACTTGAGGTCAGGAGTGGTCAGTATGGTGAAACCCTGTCTTGTCAACACAGTGAAACCCTGTCTCTATTAAAAATACAAAAATTAACTGGGCATGGTGGTGTGCACCTGTAGTCCCAGCTACTTGGGAGGCTGAGGCAGGAGAATCGCTTGAACCTGGGAGGTGGAGGTTGCAGGGAGCTCGGATTGCGCCACTGCACTCCAGCCTGGGCAACAGAGCGAGACCTCTGTCTCAAAGCAACCAACCAAAACAACCAACCAACAAACATACACAACTCAGGGACAGTCTTTTTGATCGCTTGTTAGTTAATACTGTCTTGGAAGTACCTCCCAGCACAATGAGACAAGAAAGAAATGAAATTATCATTTGTTTTATTTATGATTTTTTTTTTTAATAAGAGGGAATAAACCAACAAGAGAATCAACCAAAAAACTGCTGCAATTCAGTAACATGACTGGGTATAAAGTTAATGTAAAGAAATTTATGGCATTTCTAAATAAAAGTTAGAGATAATGCAAGAAATGATACTTAGGAATAAACCCAGGAAGCTTCAGGAGCTGTATCATTTAAAATGCTCATGAATGACAACATAAATCATAAAGGTGTGAACAGAATATCCCCAAATTATTGTAAGGAAAGATTCAACATCATAAACATGTTAATATTTCCTAAATTAATCTCTAAATTCCAATACGATTTTTATTTTTATTTTTTTGGCTAGGGTAAGCAGAGTAATCAAACAAGCAGACGCTAACTTTCACATGGAAAAATAATCAAGTAAAAATAGCCAGAAAAATTATAAAAGTGATGAGGGGAACAGGGCCCAGCCAGATATTAAAATATATTATAAAGCTACAGAATTAAAGCAGTCAAGTACTGGCACATAGACAGATCAATGAACCTATGTATAAAAATTAATTTGTACTTTTGTCTTAGATCTTATACTTAAAAATCTGCATATCCAGATAGGTCAAAGATCTCACAAATGAACTTTAAAGGAGCAAGAAGGAAACAAGAGAAAGCATCTCTAGGTATGCCATAAGATCCAGATACTATAAAAAGAAAAACATTGATAAATGTAATTGTATAAAGATTGAAATTTATGCGTGGGAAGAAATACCATAAACAATGTCAAAGACAAACAGCTGGGAAAAAAAAGATTTACAACTCATGTTATCTAAACAAAAGACAAATTACCTTTCTGTTCTTGTTGTTATTTGTTTTTAGAGAGAGGGTCTTGCTGTGTTGCCCAGGTTGGTCTTGAACTCCTGGCCTCAAGTGATCTGCCCACCTTGGCCTTTCAAAGTGCTGGGATAACAGGCATGTGCCAACAGGCCCCACCAACTAGTTACCTTAATATGAAAAGTTTCTGTAAGTCAGAGAGCAGAAGACCAACTAACAAAAAATAAAATATACATAATTTTAAAAGTAAAAAGAGGCCTAATAGCTCTTATAATAGAAGAGATATGAAATAAAACAATAAAAAGTTATCATTTTTCACTTATCAAATAGGAAATAATGGAAAATGTATTGGGGAAAGTTTAGGAAAATAGAAACTGTGCTGATGGGAGTAAAAATTAATATAATCTTTATGAAGAGCAGCTGGAAATGTCTATAAAGAGTAAAAATTGAACATTCTCTTTGACTCAGGAATTTAGTATCTAGGACTTTATTCTACTGACTTCTTTGTACAAGTACATACAAGAATATTTATTGAAGCATATTAGTAATAGCAAAAATGGGAAATAACCTAAATGCTCATTCCTGACATTGGTTGAATAAATTGTTGTTCTTTCATGTAGTGCTATGAAACAAGTGCTTTCTAGTCAACATAAATGAATCCTAAACATATAATAATTTGCAAAAATTTAAAAATACCAAAAAGAATACATAAATATGATTCCATTAATATAAACTTTTAAAATAGGTACGGCTAAACTTTATTGTTTAGAGATACATTTAGAGGAGGCAAAACTGCAGAGAAAAGCAAGGAAATTAATATCACAAAAGTCAAGATAAGGCTCTCTCTGCAAGGAGGGAAGGAACAGATGATGAAGGAGGGGCGGACAGGAAATTTGTGGAATGCTGACTATGTTCTGCTTCTTGATCTGAGTGCTAGCTACATAGATGTACACTACATATATATATATTTTTTGCATTTTATGTGTGTGTTATTTTCCCCAATAACTTTTGTCACAAAAGCAGGTGACGAACTATGTATATTGTATTATACCATTCATCTTATAAAATAAGATACACATATTTGCTTGCCTATGTATTAAAAGAACTCTGAAAGACGGGCACGCAACTGATAGCAGAATTTGCTTCTGGGGAACTGAGCTGCTTGAGGACAGAGATCTTTCTACGGAAAGCAGGGAAACGTACTTTCCATTGTGTACCCGTTAATGACTTTTGAATGCTTAACAGGTGCATCTATTACCTTTTCAAAAACAATTTTTAAAGCACTGAATAAACTTTAAGAGGATGAGCCATACTAAAGATAGGTAAACATTTTTAAGTGGATTTTTGCAGAAAGAGAATTAAAAACATAATGTACCCTGATTCTAGGGAAACAGCCATAAAAACAATTTTGTCTATTGGTTAGGGCATTGTAGGGAAGGGAATTTATTGTAGCAAGTTCAATAGAAAGGAGTTTCTTGGAGGGTATTAAATAGCTCACAGAATCATTGCACTAAAAACACAGACTTTAGGTTGAGCTTTCAGAAACCGTCCTCAAAGTCACCCTAAATTGGGCCACCAAGATAGCTGCTGCCTCTTACATGATCTGAAGCCATCATGATCAGGAAGCTGCCCCTTTTGTTTACTAGCCAAATGGATGCCCTGTACCCTGAAGACAAGGGACAAGACTCTGGGACCCCTGATAATGCCACTGCGGAAAACAAATGCCTCCAAAACTGTGCTAGCTAGCAGGTGCAACAGAACCATTCATTCTGCCTCACTTCCCCTTCCAGATTTCACGAGTGCATCTTATTAGCAGAACCAGATCATATCTGGAACCTTAGATGCAAGGGAACCTAAAAAATACACCGAATATATGTAAGTTGGTACCACCACTAGGTATACCAATTTTGTAATATCTAATAAAGTTGAAATTGTTCCTACCTTAAGACAAAAAAAATCCACTTCAAAGTAAATATATCATATAGATATTTTATATAAATATATAATAGATATTTATATTAAAAAATATATATATATAATTATTTTTTAAGACAGGGCTTCACTCCCATCAGTCAGGTTGGAGAACAAATTATTGGAGCACAATCTTGGTTCACTGTAACTCCACTCCCCAGGCTTAAGTGATTCTCCTTCCTTAGCCTCCCAAGTAGTTGGGACTACAGGTACATGCCACCACATCTGGCTAATATTTTGTATTTTTTTGTAGAGATGAGGTTTCACCATGTTGGCCAGGCTGGTCTCAAACTCCTGAGTTCAAGTAATCTGCCTGCCTTGGCCTCCCAAAGTGCTAGGATCACAGGTGTGAGTCACTGTGCCCAGCCAAAGTAAATATTCTAAAGAAACTCATACACATTTACACAAGGAACTATGAAGAAGTTTATTCCAATGGTATTTGTGATGGTACAACATTGGAAACAACCAAATATCCATCAACAAGAGAATGGATTGTGGCACATTTATTCAGTGGATACTAAATAGCAATTAAAGATAAGAACTAGAGCCATACAGGCTAAAATAAATACATCTCAACATAATGATATTGAAAACAACATTGTAGAATTACACATGTATCATTTATATAAAAATTTTAACACCACAAAGCAATATATGAATCATGGCAACATACATATGTCACATGAATGGAAATGATAAATTCCAGATTCAGATTAGTGGTTGCCTCTGGAAAGAAAGAGGGAGGTGGGACCAGAGTTGGGTACATAGAGTTTTTAGCCACTTGGTAATACTTTATTTCTTTATAAAATATCTGAGGCAAATATGGTCAAATGTTACATACAATAAAGTTAAATAAGTACATTGATGAATGTATTATTGAGTGTATGTACACGTCCATGCATTTTAAACGTTTTAAATATTTCATAATACAAAATTTAAATTTATGAGTAATCATTACAATACTAAAAACATGTCACTTCCAAATTAGCAGAGAAAACAAAAATAGTTGGGATGAAGAAAATGCCATCAATCTAACAGTAGACAGAAAAGGAATAGAAAAAGAAGGGAAAACATGGAAAAAAAGAAAGTAAAAAGAGCAGATATAATTCCACGTCAGTAATAATCATAAATATAAATGGTCTAAGTGCAAACTACAAAAAACATGAGACTGTTACATTAATTTTTTTTTTTTTTTGAGATAGAGTCTCGCTCTGTTGCCCAGGCTGGAGTGCAATGGCACAATCTTGGCTCACTGCAACCTCTGCTTCTGGAGTTCAAGTGATTCTCCAGCCTCAGCCTCCTAAGTGGCTGGGATTACAGGCGTGCACCACCATGCCTGGCTAATTTTTTTGTATTTTTAGTAGAGACGGGGTTTTGCCATGTTGGTCAGGCTGGTCTCAAACTCGTAACCTTATGATCTGCCCACCTCAGCCTCCCAAAGTGCTGGGATTACAGATATGAGCCACAGCACCCAGCCTGTTACACTACTTTTTAAAAATCCAAATATGTGCCCCCATAAGTATAACCCAAATCAAAATGATAGAAATATTGAAACCAAATGGATGACAAAAGGTATACAAGGCATATACTAATCAAAATAACTGTATCAGACAAAATATAATTTAAGGCAAGAAGCATAAATAAGATGAAGTGGGACGTTGCATAATGGAAAGAACAATTAGCAAATAAGATACGATTATCATAGAATTACACGTGCATAATAAGATAGCCACACACAAATATGTAAATTATTATATATCAATAAAAGAGAAAAAAGATAGCCTCAAAACATATAAAGTAAAAATAAATCAGACATAATTACAACAAAAAATAAATCCAAAATTGAAGTGGGAAATCTTAGTACACCTCTATCAGATGAATAGATTAAGCAGAAAATAGAGTATTTAAATAATAATATTGGATGGTAAAAGAGGACAAAACTAAAGATGCAGTAGAAATTTTAAAATCATAATGGGTAATTTATGTCATTAAATTTGAAAACTTAGATAAATAAAAATTATTGAAACTTGGTGGGCATGGTGGCTTACACCTGTACTCCCAGCACTTTGGAGGCTGAGGTGGGTGGATCATCTGAGGTCAGGAGTTTGAGACCAGCCTGGCCAACATGGTGAAACCCCGTCTCTACTAAAAACACAAAAAAATTCACTGGGCATGGTGACACTTGCCTGTAGTCTCAGCTACGCTAGAGGCTGAGGCAGGAGAATCACTGGAACCCAGGAGGTGGAGGCTACAGTGAGCTAAGATTGTGCCACTGCACTCCAGCCTCAGTGACAGAGTGAGACTGTCTCAAAAAAAAAAAAAAAAAATCATCAAAACAGACTCATGAAAAAATTGATCATTTTAAGGGACCTGTAATCATTGTTAAATAAATTAAATCTTACCTAAGTCCATTAGCGAAACAAATTGTACCACAAAACAGAAAATTAGGAAAAGCTAACTCATTGAATAAAGTTAGTTTCACCTTGGACAAGGAAGTAGGTTAATAGAAAAATCATATGGTAATGTTATTTATGAACATAGATGTAAAATATGAAATTAAATTAAACTCAGAGTTGTTTAAAACTAATAATATGTCCTGACCAAGTAGGATTTTTCCCAGGAATCTAATTATCACTCAGTAGCAGAAAATAAATCAATGTAATTGACCGCTTATCAGATGAAAGGAGAAAAAACATATGATCATCTCAGTGGATGTAGAAAATATTTGATAAAATGCACTACTCTTTCATAACTAAAAGAAAAAAAATGCTTATTTAACTAGAAGTAGAAGGGACTTCTTTTAATTTGATAAAGAGTAGGATCTAAAAATCTCCAATAATGTCTCTCTTAATGGGGTGTTTTTTGTTTTTTTTTTGAGACAGAGTCTCGCTCTTTGGCCCAGGCTGGATATAGTGGTGCAATCTTAGCTCATTGCACCCTCTGCCTCCCAGGTTCAAGCGATTTTGTGCCTCAGCCTCCTGAGTAGCTTGGATTACAGGCACCACCACCACGCACGCCCAGCTAATTTTTTGGTGTCTTTAGTACAGACGAGGTTTCATCATGTTGGCCAGCCTAGTCTGGAACTCCTGGCCTCAAGTGATGTGCCCACCTTGGCCTCCTAAAGTGCTCAGATTACAAGTGTGAGCCACTGCACCTTGCTGTTAATTTTTAAATTTTAGCAAGATTTTCTTTGAAGTCAGGAACAAGATATGAATGCCCATTATTACTCCTCGTAAACAAGGAAAAAGTAGATACAAGGAAGGAAAGAAAAAAATTATTATTTGCAGACAACATAATTATCTACATAGAAAATCCAAAAACCAAACTCTTAAAACTAATCAGAGCTGCTGGCAAGACTGCTGGGTACAGCATTAATATACAAAAGTTCTAGACACAAATAATAACCTATTAGCCAATTCTTGATATTCAATGTAATTTCAAACAAAGTTCCAAAAGGATATTTTACAGAACTTAATCTGATTAAAACATAAAAGTATAAATGCATAAGTAAACAAGATAAATCTGAAAAAGAGGAAAGGTAAAGGATTTGCTCTGTAAACTATTAAGACATATCATGAAGTTGACCAATTCACCAACACCAATTTGTCAAATGGCCAATTCAATGAATGGCCAATTTGACAAAGGCCAATTTCCCAAAGTCTATTTGGAAAAGTATTAACTTCACAAATGACTGATTCGCAGAATTGACACGATGTAAAGAATATATTCAACATAATAGATAGTCGTGGATCTATTCAAGACTATATACTTCAAAGAGATATTCTTCAGGAATGTAGTCAAGTGCCATATAATGACATTTTGGTCAAGGATGGACCACATAAAATTACAATACCATATTTTTATCATACCTTTTATTGTTTAGATAGGTTAGATACAGAATACTTAGCATTGTATTATAATTGCTTACAGCATGCGGAGCAGTAGCATGCTTTACTGGTTTGCAGTCTAGGAACAGTGGGCTATACCCCATAGCCCAGGTATGTAGTAGGCTAGACCACCTAGATTTGGCTAAGTACACTCTATGGGTTTAGCACAAGGATGAAATTGACTGATTCATTTCTCAGAGCTTATCCTCATCATTAAGTGACACATGGCTGTATAACCAGTGACTTCATAAGGCAGTCTTTATTAACATTCTTATAAGCAATATACATGAGAAAAGATCAAATATATATACATGAATATATTCAAGACTACATTCAATATATTCCAACACATATTGTTCATCACTCAACTTTTGATAAATATCTGTTCAGTGCTGCTAAAAAAAATTCAAGTTAGAATATATATAATCTATGAAGATAGTCTGAAGAATATTGTCATACTTTTAATATATTTAAGAAGGCAGTGTCTTAAAATTTTTGATATGTTAGTAAATTTAATAACTTTATCAAATCGAACATTAGATAAAGTGACTTAAAACTGGCTTTTACAGACGCAAAAGACCACATAGTGTGCGATTCCATTAAATGATTTGTCTAAAAAAGGCCAATTTATAGAGATGAAAAGCAGATCGGTTGTTGCTTTGGGCTGGGGGAGGGGTAAGAGGGGTGAAGATTAACTGCAAAAGGACATGGAGGAACTTTATGGGGTGATGGAAATGTTCTAAAACTGAATTGTAGCAATTGCAAACTATAAATTTACTAAAACCATTGAATTGCACACATGCAATGGATGAATTTTATGGTGTGTAAATTATAACTCAATAAAGCTGTTAAAAAGGGAAAACTTGGCTTTCAGTAAATTGATTGCCAGCATATTAACCTAGGACTATTATTACAAAAGTATAGTAATTAAGACAGTGTGATGTTTGTACAGGAGTAGATGAAAAGAACAATGGGGTAGAACAGAAAGCTCGGAAACAGACTCAAGTATGTGTAGGATCTTCATCTATTAATGAGATAGCATTAAACACTAAGTGGGGAAAGAATGGACTATTCAATAATTGGTGTTGTACCACTTGGCTAACCATATAAAAATAAAATAAAACTTTTTATTACATTAGACACAAAATCAAGCTCTAGATTTATTAAAAAGCTAAATGTTAAAAGTAAAACTAGATTTCCAGTCTACAGTTCAGTATATAAATCCTAACATACAGTAAAAAGTTGAAATATCAACAACTCTTCTACGATCTGTCAGAGAAGCAAGGTCACAGGGAATCACTGCTCACAAAATTGGAAAGACAGACAGCTGGATACAGAAAACTGCAACTTATTTGAGCCAAAATTTATGAATGGGGACTTCTGTGGGAACCAGTACTGGGATAGGAACACATTAATTGTAATCGACAAATGCTGGAGGCTCAGTGTGGACAAGCCTAAGAAAGAATAACTCCAGGCAGACTCAGTCATGGGGGAGTCTCACATTTATTGAGTTTTGCCTGCAAGAGCTCTCCCAGGCCCTCATAGTAAATATCAGAGAAAAATCCCTTTGTGCTTCTGGCAGCGGGGAGAGGAAAAGGAACCATTTTGAAATATGCTAGCACATTCTGTTCTTTGTAACAAGACCTGCCCTCAAGAGAAACTATTTTACCAGAGCCTAACCTGCCGGTAAAGGAAGATACAAATCCAGATGGCTCTAGCCTTCCACGTGGTGCAAGAGAAATCCCAACTCTAGCCCCCTCTAGACTTCACACAACTCTAGTCCGCTCCTGCTCTCTGTCCCTAAAGTAGGGGGTACTGAAGAGCACTAGTGAAGTTTGTAGTCCAGGGGCATAGGCTAGCCAAAAGACTGGGACCTAATTATACTCATATAGAACATTTTCTTCCCTAACACCTTACCACTTCATTACCAAAGCCTGCTTACCAAAATGTTCTTTTTACCCAGTACATCCTGTCTGCCTTTCAAGAAAAAATTACAAGGCACATTAAAAGGCAAAAACACTGCTTGAAGAGACTTAAGCATCAGAATCAGAGTCAGAAATGGCAACAATATTGGATTTTTCAGACGAGGAATTATAACACTTTATGATTACTATGTTAAAGGCTTTACTGGAAAAAATAGGCAACATGCAAAGCCAGATGGATAACGTAAGCAGAGAAATGGAAATTCTAAAAAAGATTAAAAAGAAATGCTAGCATCCCAAACACTGTAACAGAAATGAAGAAAGCCTTTGATGGGCTTATTAATAGATTGGACGATATTACAATAGAAACTCTCAAAACTGAAAAGTTAAGAGAACAACGACTGAATAGAAACAGAACAGGCTATCCAAGAACTGTGGGAAAACTACAAAAGGTGTAATGTATGCATGATGAGAATCTCAGAAGAAGGAGAAAGATAGAAAGGAAGAGAAGCAATATTCTAAGCAAGAATGACTGAGAGTTTTTCCAACTACTGTCAGACATCAAACCACAGATTCAGGAAACTCAGAGAACACCAAGTAGAGTAAATGCAAACAAATCAACAAAGCCAAAAACTACACCTAGGCATATCATATTTCATATAGTTTGGATATGTGTCCCCTCTAAATCTCAGGTTGAATTGTAATCCCCAGTGTTGAAGGTGGGGCCTGGTGGGAGGTGATTGGATCAAGGGGGTGGATTTCTCATGAATAATTTACCGCCATCCCCTTTGTGCTGTCCTCATTATATTAAGTTCTTGTGAGATGTGGTTGTTGTAAAGTGTGACATCTCCTTTCCCACTCTCTCTCTTGCTCCCATTCTTTTTTTTTTTTTTTTTGAGATGGAGTTTCGCTCTTGTTACCCAGGCTGGAGTGCAATGGCGCGATCTCGGCTCACCGCAACCTCCGCCTCCCGGGTTCAGGCAATTCTCCTGCCTCAGCCTCCTGAGTAGCTGGGACTACAGGCACGCGCCACCATGCCGAGCTAATTTTTTGTATTTTTAGTAGAGACGGGGTTTCACCATGTTGACCAGGATGGTCTCGATCTCTTGACCTCGTGATCCACCCGCCTCGACCTCCCACAGTGCTGGGATTACAGGCTTGAGCCACCGCGCCCGGCCTCTTGCTCCCATTCTTACCATGTGAGATGCCTGCTCCCCCTTTGCCTTCCACCATGGTTATAAGCTTCCTGAAGCCCCTCCCCAGAAGCCAAGCAGATGCCAGTACCATGCTTCCTGTAAAGTCTGCAGAACCATGAGCCAATTAAATCTCTTTTCTTTATAAATTACCTAGTCTCAGGTATTTCTTGATAGCAATGCAAGAATGGCCTAAGACAATATTCAAACTTAAGAAAATCAAAGATAAACAATTTTGAAAGAAGTAAAAAAGCACCTTACTTATAGAAGAGAAAAGAATTAAATCCAACTTCTCTTAAGAAGCCAGGTAAACAAGAATAGAACAGAGTGGAATGTTAAAGTATTGAGATAAAAAACCCCCACCAACCTAGAATTCTGTACCCAGAAAAATTATCCTTTAAAAGTGAAGGAGAAATAAAAGACTTTCTCATACAAGCAAAAGTTGAGGGAATTTGTTGCTAGTAGACCTACCTTGAAAGAAATGTTAAAGTAAGTTCTTCAGAGAGAAGGAACATGATATAGGTCAGAAACTCAGATCTACATAAAGAAAGGAAGAGCATCAGAGAATGAATAAATGAAGTAAAATAAAAATAGTTTGTCATTCTTAATTGATCCAACAGATAACAGTTTGTTCAAAATAATGATAACAGTGTCTTTCATTATACTCATGTATACCTATATACTTATGTATACTTATGTATAAGTGAAATGAATGACAGAAATAAATATAAAAGAGGGGAGGAAAGATTAGAATTATTTTGTTATTTTAAGGTACTTGCACTACCTGCAAACAGTGTAGTATTATTTGAAAGTGGACTTAGTTGTAAATGTAAGTTGCAAACTCTAGAACAATGAATTAAAAGTGAAAAAAGAAATACAGTTGATATGCTAAGAAAGGAGATAAAAAGGAATCATTAAATGCTCAGTTAAAACCACAAAAGGCAGAAAAAGTGTTAAAGAAAAATAAGAAAAAGGAGAACCAATACAAAACAGTAACAAATGTGGTAGATATTAATTCAACTATATTAATAGTCCCCTTAAATGTCAAGGGTCTAAATACATCAATTAAAAGGCAGATATTTGATCCAAAGTCACTGGATCAAAAAACAAGACCCAATTGTATATTGTCTACAAGAAATCCACTTTAAATATAAAGACACTTGTAAATTAAAAATAAATGAATGAAGAAAGATATACCATGCTAACATTAATGAAAAGAAAGTAGGTGTAGGTATATTAATTTCATACGGAGTCGATTTCAGAGCAAGGAAAGTTATCAGGGATAAAGAGGGATAATACATAATAATAAAGGAGTCCAGAACTCCATGAAGACATAATCCTTAATGTGTATACACCTAACAACAGAGCATCAAAATACATGAGGCAAACACTTGATAGAATTGCAAGAAGTAGATGAATTCATTATTATAACTGGAGACTTAAAACATTCCTCTATCAGAAATAGACAGATCCAGCAGACAGAACTTCAGTAAGGACATAACTGAACTCAACAGCACCACCAATCAACTGGATATGATTGACGTCTATTGATTACTTTATCCAAAAATAGCAGAACACACATTCTTCTTAAGTTCACCTGGAAAATTTACCCAGATAAATCACATTTTAGGTGAAAAACCACATCTTTTTTTTTTCTTTCTTTTTTTAATTGCATTTTAGGTTTTGGGGTACATGTGAAGAACATGCAAGATTGTTGCATAGGTACACACAAGGCAGTGTGATTTGCTACCTTCCTCCCCATCACCTATATCTGGCATTTCTCCCTATGCTATCTCTCCCCAACTCCCCACCCCATGATGTCCCTCCCTTATTTCCCCCCAACAGACCCCAGTGTGTGATGCTTCCCTCCCTGTGTCCATGTGTTCTTATTGTTAAACACCCACGAAAAACCACATCTTAACATGTTTGAAATAATAGAAATCATACAATGTCTGCTCTTAGAACACAATGGAATTCAACTAGAAATCAGTAACAGAAAGAAAGCTGGAAAACCTTATATACTTGGAGATAAAATAGCACACTTCTAATCAACCTATGGGTCAAAGAAGAAATCTCAAGAGAAATTTTAAAATATTTGAACTAAATAAAAATGAAAATAAAACTTATCAAAGTTTGAGATGCAGTGAAAGCATTGCATAGAGGGAAATTTATGGCATTGTATACATATATTAGAAAAGGAGAAAGATCTAAAATCAACAGTCTAGACTTCTACCTTAGGAAAACTAGAAAAAGAATTAAATGCAAAATGAGCAGAAGAAAAATAATAATCAGATTAGAAATTAATACAATTGGAACAGGAAATCAATAAAAAACATCAACAGAACTAAAAGCTGTTTCTTCAAAAAGATCAATGAAACTGTTAAGACCATAACCAGGATAAGAAAATAATAGAGGGGCCAGGTGCGGTGGCTCACGCCTATAATCCCACCATGTTAAGAGTATTACCTGAGCCCAGGAGTTTGCAACCATCCTGGGAAACACGGTGAGACCCTGTCTCTTAAAAAAAAAAAAGTTTTTAATTAGCTGGCTGTGATGGCATGCACCTGTGATACCGGTTACTCAGGAGGCTGAGGTTGGAGGATTGTTTGTGCCCAGGAGGTCAAGGTTGCAGTGAGTTGAGCTCATGCCACTGCACTCTAGCCTGGATGACAGAGTGAGATCCTACCTCCAAAAATTAAGAAAAAAAAAAAAAAGACATGAATTATTCATATCAGAAATGGAAGAGGGGACATCAGTTATAGATCTCATGGACATTAAAAGGATAATAAAGGAATATTATGAACAACTCTATGCCCACAAATTTGATTACTTAATAAAATGGACCAATTCCTTAAAAGACATCATCTGCCCAAAATGCACACAAGAGGACATAGACAATCTGAATAGGCCTATTTCTATTTAAATAAATTAATCAATAACTAATAACCTTGTAAAACAGAAAACATCATGCCCACATGTGCTCACTGGTGAATTTTACCAAAATTAAAGGAGAAATTACACCAGTTCTCTACAATCACTTCTGGAAGACAGAATCAGAGGGAGTACTTCCTAACTCAATCCTATGAGGCAATGACATTATACGAAGAGAAAACTACAGACCAATATCTCTCATGAACATAAATGTAAAAAATCTGAGTAAAATACTAGCAAACTGAATCCAGTGACATATAAAAAGAGTTGTATGTCATGACCAAGTGGGATTTATTCCAGGTGTGCAGGGCTGGTTCAACATTTGAAAATCAATTAATGTAATTCACCGCATTAGCCGTTAAAAGAAGAAAAGTCTCACGATCATATTAATAGATACAGAAAAAGCATCTAACAAAAATCCAACACCCATGTGTGCTTTTTTATAATTAAAACTTTTAAAAAATTTTTTATTAGACTTTAAGTTCTGCGGTACATGTGTAGAATGTGCAGGTTTGTTATGCAGGTTTACATGCGCCATGGTGGTTTGCTGCATTCATCACCCTGTCATCTACATTAGGAATTTCTCCTAATGCTACCCCTCCCCTAGCCCCCCACCTGCTGACAGCTCTCAGTGTGTGATGTTCCCCTCCCTGTGTCCATGTGTTCTCATTGTTCAACTCCCACTTATGTGAGAACATGCTGTGTTTGGTTTTCTGTTCTTGTTTTAGTTTGCTGAGAATGATGGTTTACAGCTTCATCCATGTCCCTGCAAAGGACATAATCTCATCCTTTTTTATGGCTGCATAGTATTTCGTGTGGTATATATGTGCCACATTTTCTTTATCCAGTCTATCATTGATGGGCATTTGGGTTGGTTCCAAGTCTTTGCTATTGTGAACAGTGCCACAGTAAACATACATGTACATGTGTCTTTATAATAGAATGTTTTATAATCCTTTGGTTATATACTCAGTAATGGAATTGCTGGGGTCAAATGGTATTTGTAGTTCTAGTTCCTTGAGGAATCGCCACACTGACTTCCACAATGGTTGAACTAATTTATACTCCCACCAACAGTGTAAAAGCATTCCTATTTCTTCACATCCTCTCCCGCATCTGTTGTTCCATTTTTTAACAATCACCATTCTAACTCGTGTGAGATGGTATCTCAAATTGGTTTTGATTTGCATTTCTGTAATGACCAGTGATGGTGAGCTTTTTTTCAGATGTTTGTTGGCTGCATAAGTGTCTCCTTTTGAGAAGTGTCTGTTCATATCCTTTGCCCACTTTTTGATGGGGTCATTTTTTTCTTGTAAATTTGCTTAAGTTCTTTGTATATTCTGGATGTTAGCCCTCTGTCAGATGGGTAGATTGCAAAAATTTTCTCTAATTCTGTAGGTTGCCTGTTCACTCTAATGATAGTTTCTTTTGCTGTGTAAAAGTTCTTTAGTTTAATTAGATCCCATTTGTCTATTTTGGCTTTTGTTGCCATTGCTTTTGTTGCTTTAGCCATGAAGTCCTTGCCCATGTCTATGCCCTGAATGGTATTGCCTAGGTTTTCTTCTAGGGGTCTTATGGTTTTAGGTCTTAAGATTAAATCTTTACTCCATGTTCAGTTAATTTTTGCATAAGGTGTGAGGAAGGAATCCAGTTTCAGCTTTCTGCATATGGCTAGCCAGTTTTCCCAGTACCATTTATTAAATAGGGAATGCTTTCCCCATTGCTTGCTTTTGTCAGGTTTGTCAAAAATCAGGTGGTTGTAAATGTGTGGTGTTATTTCTGAGGCCTCTGTTCTGTTCCATTGGTCTATATCTCTGTTTTGGTACCAGTGCCATGCTGTTTTGATTACTGTAGCCTTGAAGTATAGTTTGAAGTCAGGTAGCATGCTGTCTCCAGCTTTTTTTGTTTGTTTGTTTTTCCTTTGCATTGTCTTGGCTATGCGGGCTCTTTTTTGGTTTCATATGAAATTTAATGTATTTTTTTCCAATTCTGTGAAGAAAG
This sequence comes from Sapajus apella, assembly GCF_009761245.1. Classification (NCBI taxonomy): domain Eukaryota; kingdom Metazoa; phylum Chordata; class Mammalia; order Primates; family Cebidae; genus Sapajus; species Sapajus apella. Next base: position 18,287,594 of record NW_022436984.1, read on the forward strand.
TCAATGATAGTTTAATGAAGATAGCAATGAATGTATAAATTACTTTGGGCAGCCGTATGTGATTTTTAAAGTTCCCAGAAAACTAAAAATAGAGAGAACTTTATCAATTTTATGAAGAACATGTACAAAACCCTACAGCTAAAATCATACTTAATGGTGAGAAACTCGAAGCTTTCCTGCTAAGATCAGGAGCAAGACAAGGATGTTCCCTCTCACCACTAGTTAGCTATACTACAAGTTCTAGCTAACACAACAAGACAAAAAGAAGGAAATAGAAGGTATACAGATTGGGAACAGATGGTATGATTGTCTGTAGAAAATCTGAAAGAATCAATTTTTTAAAACTTCCACAACCAATAAGAGATGATAGCAACGTTTCAGGATGCAAAGTTAATGCATGAAAGTTAATCACTTTCCTATATAGCAGTAATAAACAAGTGGAATTTGAAATTAAAAATGCATTATGATTTATAATAGTATCTCTTAAAATGACATACTTAGGTATAAATCTAACAAAATATGAACAAAATCTGTATGAGGAAAACTTACAAAACTCCAATGAAAGATATCAAATAACAACAGAATACATGGGAGAGATATTCCATGATCATGGATAGGAAGACTCAATACTGTTAAAATTTCAGTTTTTCCCAATTTAATCTATAGATTCAGCACAACCCCAGTCAGATTTCCAGCAAATTATTTTGTGAATATTGACAAACTGATTCTCAAATTTATATGGATACAGAAAAGAACTAGAGCAGCCAACACAATATTGAAGGAAAAGAACAAAGTTGGAGGACTGATGCTGTTTGACTTCAGGACTTACTATAAAGCTACAGTAATCAAGATAGTGTGGTGAAAAAAAATAGACTAATCGATTAATGGGACCTAATAGAGAGCCCAGAAATAGACCCATGTAAACACAGTCAACTGATCTTTGACAAAAGAACAAAGGCAATACAATGGAAAAAATACTGTGTTTTCAACCAATGATACTGAAATAACAGGACATCCACAGGCAAAATATAATAAAAATAATAAAGAATCTAGACACAGACCTTACACATGTCACAAAAATTATCTCAAAATGAATCACAGACATAAATGTAAAATACAAAACTATACAACTTTTAGAAGATAAGTGAAAATCTAGATGACCTTGCGTATGGTGACTTTTTAGATATAACACCAAAAGCACAATCCATGAAAGAAAGAAGCTGAACTTCATTAAAATTAAAACCTCCTGCTCTGTGAAAGGCAATGTCAAGAGAATGAGAAGACAAGCTGCAGATTGGGAGAAAATATTTGCAAAAAATATCTGACATAGAACTTTTATTCAAAATATACCAAGAACTATTAAAATTTAAAAATAGGGAAAAAAAGCAACCAAATTGAAAATGAATAGATGCCTAAACAAATACCCCACCAAAGAAGATACACAGATGTTAAGTATATTAAAAGATACTCAGCATTATTTGTCATTAGGGAATTACAAATTCAAACAGTAATGAGATATCACTACACACCTATTAGAATGGCCAAAATCTAAAACACTGACAACACCCAATGCAGATGACGATGTGGAGCAATGGGAACTCTCCTTTATTGCTGGTGGGAATGCCAGATGGCATAGCCATTTTGGAAGACAGCTTGGCTGTCTTATATAACTAACATACTCTTAGCATATAATCCAGCAATCATACTTTTTGATGTTTACCCAAATGAACTGAAGACTTATTTCTACACAAAAACCTTCATGTAGATGTTTATAGCAGCTTTATTCACAACTGTCAAAACTTGAAAGCAATCGAGATGTCCTTCAGCAGGCGAATGGATAAATTGTAATATGTTCAGACAATTAAATATTATTCAGCACTTAAATGAGCTATCGAGCCATGAAAAGACATGGAAGAAACTTAAATGCATATTATTAAGTGAAATAAGCCAACTTGAAAAGGCTACACACTGCATGATTCCAACAACATGACATTCCAAAAAAGGCAAAACTATGGAGACTGTAAAAAGATCAATGGTTTCCAGAAGTTAGGAGGAGGGAAGGATGAATAGGCAGAGCATAGAGGATTTTTAGAGCAGTGAAACTATTCTATAAGAAACTGCAATGGTGGATACGTGCCACACATTTGTCAAAACCAATAGAATGCACAACAACAGTGAAGCCTAATGTAGTCTATGGACATTGGATAACAATGATGTGTCAATGTAGGCTTGATTGCAACATATGTACCATTCTGGTACAGGATGTTAATCCTAAGTGAGGTCATGGGTGTGTGGGGACAAGAGAGTACATGGGAACTTTGTCATTTTGTTCAATTTTGCCACAGACCTAAAGCTGATCTAAAAAATACTTTATTAATCAAAAATAAAATAGAACATAATTTTAAAATTCTTGAAAGAAAATATAGAAAGATACATTTATTATTCCCAAATAAGGAGTAATTATTATATCCCACTTGGTCATGGCAAATAATTCTTTTTATATGTCACTGGATTCAATTTGCTAATATTTTATTCAGGATTTTTACATTTTCAGATAAGATCTGGTGTGTTCAGGGTGATATGACCATAGACAGAAGTGATTATTTTCAAAGACACAGACACAGACACACACACACACACCCACACACACCCACACACACACACCATGAATGGAGGAATCATACAAGAAAGATTGCAAAAACACCCATCAAAATTGAAAGCTTTGTGGAATAAAAGATACCATAAACAAAATTGATAGCCACACGGTAGACTGGGAGAAGTTATTTACATCATATGTAACAATCAAAAGATTACCATTCAGAATGAAGCATTACTAACAACCAAATAGGAAAATGCGTGATTCATGTAAGAAGAAATCTGGATAGCTGAAAAGCACATTTTAAAAAGCTCAGTCTCACTAGAATCAAGGCAGCACTAATTAAAATCACAATGAGAGATCATTTCACACACATAAGATTAGCAGAAAATAAATTCTGTTGTTGAAAAGGATATTGGGAAACAGAAGTCTTACACAGTGCTGATGGGAATGCAAATTGGCATAACCACTTTGGAGATCAACTAGGCAATATCTAGCAAAATGTGTAATGTGCATCCTATGACCCAGCAGATCTATCTCTAGTCAAAAAGCCTAGGAAAACACTTGCACGTGTATTCAAGAAGACGTCACAAGCACATGTGTTCAAGAAGCTGTTACAAGAATGTTCATTCCAGCATTGTTTGTAATAGCAAAAACCCAGAAACAATCCAAATGTCCGTTAATAGAAAAAGGAATAAATAAATTGTACTATGTTTAAACTACTATGTATAATGGGGCCAACATGCATGGACTGTATTAAAGGTATCCACATGCATAGAAAAAATGTAGAGGAAAAAAGAATTTTGCAGAACAGTACAAAACATATGCTCCGATGTAAGTAAATTTTTAAAAATACAAATCAGTATGATACTGGTTTTGCCTTTACATGTGTGTAATAAAACATACAATTATTTGTGGATATCCTGTCAGTTAGGATTTTTTAAATACATGTAAAAGAATCCCAAGCTCAAGATGGCTTCAATGATGAAGAGATTTATTATCTTGACATAACAAGAGACCCAGAAGTAGGACAGTTCCAAGGTATTTAATCCAGCAGTTTAAACATATTATCAAGGACTTAGGATTGTCCATATTTTCATTCAGCAATTTAAAATGTGTTCTCCTCAGCCTAACTCCTCTCTTGGACACCATATGGCTACCATAATCCCAGGCACCACATGCAGAAACAACAACATCCAATGAAAGAGAAAAGAGCACTTCTTTGCTGTACATCTCTGTCATAAAGCAAAGATCTCTTAGCCACACCACCCAGTAGGCTCCCCCTCTAGACATCTCCATTGGCCAGAATTGTGTCCTTGTTCTCTCTCAAACCAATTACAAAGGAAATAGGATCACTAGGGTTGGCTTAAATCACTGGGTTACACTGGGGAAAAGGTAAGCAGAACAAAATTGGGGCTCTTCATAGAAGAAGGGGAAATTTGAATGCATACGCAGTGGTATCAGTCAAGGATTAGGAAACAAAATCTACTATAGATATTGAACACAGAGAAATAGATGCTTATGAAATCTCTGAACGGTTGAGGGAACAGACTATGGGTTGAGCCTCTAATGACTTCTAGAACATCATAGTCCAGTTGCTACTACCTCTGGCATAAAAGAAAAAAAGCAGGGCATCAGGCAGCCACTGGGAGCTCTTGATTCAAGAATACACAGCCATAGCTATGATCCAGGAATCAGGAAGCTTATATCCAGAAACACTGCCATCATCACAACTGTTAGCTGTCACCAACTTTGCAAATATCTTTAAGTACTGCCCCCCACCCTAACACACACACACACACAATGAGTACTGGACCTTGGCATCTCTACAATCTTGCTTGCCAGGAGAAAAGAGCCAAAACAGCTTGGAAGGGGCCGGGCGCGGTGGCTCACGCCTGTAATCCCAGCACTTTGGGAGGCCGAGGCGGGTGGATCACGAGGTCAAGAGATCGAGACCATCCTGGTCAACAAGGTGAAACCCCATCTCTACTAAAAATACAAAAAATTAGCTGGGCATGGTGGCACGTGCCTGTAATCCCAGCTACTCAGGAGGCTGAGGCAGGAGAATTGCCTGAACCCAGGAGGCGGAGGTTGCGGTGAGCCGAGATCGCGCCATTGCACTCCAGCCTGGGTAACAAGAGCGAAACTCCGTCTCAAAAAAAAAAAAAAACAAAAAAACAAAAAAAAAACAGCTTGGAAGATGTGTTCTGCTGCAGGATTATTTTATAAATACCACGTTAAGTGCATATAATTGGTAGAACTTAATTTTCATGCAGAACCCTAACAGCAAGAGTCCTCAAAATTTAGTTTTAACTTTCCAGGCTTTGCAGTGCAGGGAGGCATGTGGAAGGAGGTGAGGATGGGTGCTGTGTGTCAATTGATTAGTCCTTCATGGCAAGAAGTAATATCTATTACAGTCCATCCCTTTGCCTACCCTCACATTCAGTATAAAAATGTTTATACCTACATAAAATGCATTCATCCCCCTCACAAGAAAGAGATGACTCAGAATCTTCGGTTACAGCATCCAGATCTAGGTCCAGAATCTCTGAGTGGGGTAAATTCTTGTCCATCAAGTCCCAATATGGTGGGACCAAATGCTACTGGGGGAGAGCACATTGGAAAACATTTGGAAAGTAGGTTGCATCTGAACTCTATCTACCTTCCAAACAGTGGTGACTATGGTCCAATGATATCCACGTTGGCTACTTCTTACTGCTTTTGGTAAAGTCCTCCAGGATATCGATGACCACAGGCATTCCTATAGCAGAGAAAAGAGGAAGACGAAGCAAGTGTCATAAAGCTCCCCCGTCCTCTCCTGACACACTGGTCATCTCTCTGTTGTGAGGGGGATGAATGTCTTTTATGTAGACATGAGCATGTTCAAAATACCCGAAATAGAATAAAAACTCCCAATCAGAAAAGGAGGGACAAAGGTGAACACACATGCACACACACAGTCATCACTGATCCATGGTCCACTGCACATATCATCATAGTCTGCTGGGCTCCATGTGCTGCAAATGTTGTAAGATCCTTTGTCAGCTAATCTGGCAGCCCTCAATTCTGCTCCCTTGGAGAATCTCTCCTGTTCTTCATCCTTACGGCCACGTCTGAGATGGGCATTAGGGAGAGTAACTCTTTATTGAGGCTGTACACTTTTAAGAACACATTGCTTTTGGTGCCCGGTTGGGAGTTGAGGGATCGCCTTCGAGGCTGAACAGTCATGGGTTGCCATGAGTACTCTTGACATTTCTTTGGGCAAAACAGTTCTTTTAGCAGGTTTCCCATCTTTTTGCTTCAGGGAGTTCTATGCGCTAATAATCTTTTTTTTTTTTTTTTTTT
>NW_022436984.1:18293634-18297472 GCF_009761245.1 Sapajus apella
TTGAGACGGAGTTTCGCTTTTGTTACCCAGGCTGGAGTGCAATGGCGTGATCTCGGCTCACTGCAACCTCCACCTCCTGGGTTCAGGCAAGTCTCCTGCCCCAGCCTCCTGAGTAGCTGGGATTACAGGCACGCACCACCATGCCCAGCTAATTTTTTGTAGTTTTAGTAGAGACGGGGTTTCACCATGTTGACCAGGACGGTCTCGATCTCTTGACCTCGTGATCCACCCGCCTCGGCCTCCCAAAGTGCTGGGATTACAGGCTTGAGCCACTGCGCCCGGCTATGCGCTAATAATCTTAAGCCGAAATCTTGTCTGGACACAATCTTTGGTCCTGATAATACTTCTTCCTAGCCATGTCCAGCCCCTGTCCTTTGATCTATTGGCCTCTGTCTTAATTGTCTTAAGGTAATTCTAAACAGTCCTGAGTGGCAAGACCCAGTGTGTCAGGAGAGGCCTGAGGAGCTCTGTGACACTTGCTTCATCTTCCTCTTTGCTATAGGAATGCCTGTGGCCATCTGGATCCTGGAGGACTTTACCAAAAGCAGTAAGAAGTAGCCAACACATATCACGATTCTGAATTTTTCCCTAATACTGCAGCCCCGTAGGCATGTGGCCCAAGTCCCAAGGAACAAGGAGGGACACTTGTTAGGAATCAAGGGTCCCCAACTTTCTGGCCTTTGTTTTCCTACCACCTCCACTCAGCCAGTTCCATGTTTTAGAGTCTAATACTTGCAACATCCACTTCCTAATAAAAAAATAAAGGGAATTATTTTGGTATAGGCCAATAAAACTCACACACACACACGTGTGCACACATGCACACACAAAGTATAAAACATTAACTGGATACAAACCAAATTCATTATAGTAGTTGCCTATGGGGAGGATGAGACTGGAGAGGTTCATAGGAGACTCTATGTTATCTGTAAAAAAAAAAAGCGTCTTATTAAAAAAGATTTAATATGGTAAAAATACAAAATATTTTCCTGTTTGAGGTGACACATACCATCACTGCAATGAATGACAGAGCATTCGTCATATTATCCCCTATGCTTTTCTGTATATTTTATGGGTAAGTTGGACAGAGTGTATGACCCATGGGCAAAAATTCAGCAAAGTGATTAGTTTGGCACAACAAGCAAGGAGATGGCAGCCAAGAAGTTGTGCCCTCTGCTCTGCCTAGCTAAATCCTGGTTATCTTTTCCCGCCCTGCTGAAGTCCCACTCCTCGAGGAAGCCTACCCAGACTATTCCAGCTCACAGTCACCTCTCCCTCTACTGACCTATCAGAACCCCTCAAGGCACTGCTCCCCTAGTGTATCACTAATTCTTTATTTTGTGAGTTTTGAGATGGGGACTGCATGGTAAATGCACAGTTTTGCTTAGCTGGGGAACACTGAGGAGAGCTACTATTTCCGATTGGGCCTTTTCCCTGGTCTCCACCGGTGAGTATGTCCAGGGCCTCCCTCTCGCTCCCCAAACCACAAGCCATTACTGGCAGGCAGCCTCAGACGTCACCTGGCTGAGAACGTGCAGCTGGCACAAACGGGCCCATTTGCCACAATTCATCAGGTCCAGCTCTCAGCTCGGAGGAGCCCCGATCCCCTCAGAACGCATTTTCCTTTTGTGTGATGTATGTAAAACACTCCTAATGTGAGGATCCTCAGAGAGAGCTCACACTGCCCGCCTAAGTGTTTTTTAAAGAATCAAGCTCTTACTTTTTAAAATTACACCAGGGTGGTATTGTTCAAATATGTAAGACTGACTACTCCAGAAAGCAGCAACAACAGGATACAATGCACTAATTTTACCCCACTTTGACTTAGAAAATATAATCGGTACTTAGAAAAATTGTAAATACTAAAGAATCAAGGGAATAGGATTATTCTAAAATAGGGCGCTAATACAGCAAGCAAAATAGCTTTTGCTAGTCTTAACTGAGGGCCATTATCTATCAGAGAAGCTATACCTCTGGCCTATAATGTAAAGAAACACAAATGACTAAAGAAGCTTGCCAATATTTCCAGGAGGAGGAAGAGAGGAAAGAGTCTGTAATAAGACAGAACCTTGGAAAAGCCGAGAGATTCAACAGGGAGGGAAATGGCCTCCAGCGCACCTGAGAGGGAGAAGGCCCTGACCTGGTTCAATTCTCATCATTTCCGCAGAGTCTTTTTCCTTCTCTCTGAACTGCTGTGGCTTTCACGCAATCCAGGACTTCCTTATCCTTGGTGGTGGTGTCCGATCATTGCATGTATCTCCCCAACCAAAATACAGTCCCCTCAGAGTAGAACCTGTGCCCTGTATTTCTCTTTCTCTCTTATATCAGCTCATATCATCCTACTTTCTGGCCTGCAAACCTAGCACAGATTGACCGTCCAGTAGCCTTGAGCCTCAAGGCATAGCCTACTTTGTTCCTCCCACCCCCACCCCCACTGCCTCCCTTCCTATGATAAATGGAGAGGATTTTCAGACAATCCTCTCTGCAGCCCTGGTAGTCAACATGGTACCCATGTTGTCTTCCTGCAGGTATGCAGAGATTAGTAGGAGGCGTTTAGCTTGGACAAAATTCCAAGATAGAAAGGTGGGATATTTTAAATAGAAAAGATTTCAGCTACCAAGCACTACTGAGGTACCGCTAAGATTTTGTGTTTAGAAGATACGAGTTTGATTACAGTGGGGATCAAAACTGATGGAGAGTTGAGGGACAAGTGTGGGGAGAAGAGAGCCCAATCTCCTTGTTTGAAATTAGAGGCCTGTTGGTAATGACCAAGCAATGTAGAGCATGTCCATTTTTATTAGTATCCTTACTCATATGGGCACCACCTGATCGCCTTAGTGGCAACAAAATCCATCCCCGTGACCCTACTCCTAAACTTAGTTCCAAGAACATGAGGTGAAGCAGATCAGTACCCATCATATGTTTTGTGGTTCTAACTTTTTGTATGATTCTCAGTGGAGGAATAAAAAATGAATAGAGGGGGCCGGGCGCGGTGGCTCAAGCCTGTAATCCCAGCACTTTGGGAGGCCGAGGCAGGTAGATCACGAGGTCAAGAGATCGAGACCATCCTGGTCAACATGGTGAAACCCCCTCTCTACTAAAAATACAAAAAAAAATTAGCTGGGCATGGTGGCGCGTGCCTGTAATCCCAGCTACTCAGGAGGCTGAGGCAGGAGAATTGCCTGAACCCAGGAGGCGGAGATTGCGGTGAGCCGAGATCGCGCCATTGCACTCCAGCCTGGGTAACAAGAGTGAAACTCCATCCCAAAAAAAAAAAAAAATGAATAGAGGAAGCTTTCATTTCATATTGCACATGTATTATATGTGTGTCCCTTCTCTGTGTGTGTGTGTGTGTGTGTGTGTGTGTGTGTGTGTGTGTGTATAAGAACATTCCTCTTATTTTTGTTCTTACCTTCAGGTCATTTTATTCATGGGTACCTGGATACAATCCTAGGATCCACGTTTTCTTTTCAACAATCAGATGCAAAACATACTTACTGGCTCTTGATTCTAAAAGAACACCAGAGCTGTGTGTAATGGCTCATGCCTCTAATCCTAGCACTTTCAGAAGCTGAGATGGGAGGATTACTTGAGCCCAGGAGTTCAAGACCAGCCTAGGCAATATAGTGAAACCCTATCTCTACGAATTTTTTTTAAATTAGTGGGGCATTGGGGGGACCCACCTTTTGTCCCAGCTACTTGGGAGGGTGAGGCTGAGGATCCTTTGAGGCCCCGAAATTGAGACTGGAGTGAGCTGTGATTGTGCCACTGCATTCCAGCCTGGGTGACAGAGTAAGACCCTGTCTCAAACAAAAGTAAGACCCTGTCTCAAACAAAA
>NW_022436984.1:18297572-18401391 GCF_009761245.1 Sapajus apella
AAAAAAAAAAAAAAAAAAAGAGAGAGAGAGACAAAGAAAAAAAAAAACCCACAAAATCAAAATTTATATTTGCTAGATTAAATATCTACATCATATTGCATATTTGTCATTGTTAAATTTACTATTCATAAAATATTATATTTGAAAATAATTTGTAAAATAGATTTGTACTTTCCCAGGATTCCTGGGTAGACAAGATATTGTCAGAAATCAATTGTGAATTATGACTTAAATGAGTTATTCTTAGCCAGGTAATTTTAAAGGCAAAAATTTTAAAGTGTAAAAAAGTTTTGTGAAAAATATGTATGTGTGTTAAAAACACATATGACATAAAATTTGTAATTTTAGCCATTTCATTTACTTTTTAAATAAATACAAAATAGTATTTATGTTACCTGTATCATTCTTTTGGGCATTTGATCATTCCTGGTCTAGGTTGTTCTGTAATGAAGTTGGGTGTTTCTAGTCTTTCCTCTAAGATGGTAATATTTTCAAGATAGAGTAAGTGGATTCTTTCTTTCGTGAGTTATAGGGTTAAGAACAGAACTGAGTACTTAAATGGAATTCAAAAAATACCAACTGAGTGAATGAATATGTGAATAAATGACAGAAATTTTGACGACACACTTGATTCAAGGCTGTGCAGTGCCATATTGGTTTTCAAACTCTATTTCGTAAGGGAAAAGCCAGTGGATCTAACTGATTACAATGGAGATGCTCTGAGTGAGCCAAGGTGAAGAAACTGATATCACTTCTGCCTCTAAGCTTCTGGAAGCCTCCCTAAATCATTCCAGACTGGAGAATGTCTTCTAGGATCCAAGCCCCCAAAGAAATACATATGACTGTCACTGGCTACCAGGCACTTCTGCTTGTCTAACTTCCAACTATATCCTTGTAGTAAAGAGGTGACCAGAAATTATAAGACACTCCCTTTCTTAGGACAAGTAATTTCCATCCATTTACCTTTCCCTTTGATGTTCATCTTAAAACCATTAATGGATATTGTCCCTCTCCTAACTCCTTCACTGGTTCTCACCATCTATTTGCATCCTGGGACCTGCATAAATACACAGATAAAGACGTAAACTGATCTCATGATCAGCATCAAGTACCTAGAGTCAAAATTCTAGCTCAGGCACTAGCTGTGTGACCTTGGACAAGTTACTGAACTTCTGTTCAGTACTTGAGGGTCAGTACTTGACCCTCAGTTTCTTCCTGTGCAAAATGGGATTGATAGCTCACAACTTATGAATTAAATAAGATAATGTACTTGAAATCACCTGACACACAGTAGATGCACAATCATGGCTGTATCTCTTAATGTAACTTAGTTGTTCCATCTGTTTCTGGTTCTCCTGCTTTCATCGGTCCCTTCTGGTTCCCATGATTCTTGCTGAGCACACTGGTAGTCCCTGGTCATTTCATTAACTGTTGCATGTAGTTTTGAAACATTTATTTATATATTTGTTGCCCCTTTAGAGATAGAATTAGAGGTGGTGTTTAGATTTATGCCATCTTCCAAAGAACTCCTTGTGAACAAGCTGTAAAATTAACTTGTCTGACTCAGGAACATGTTGTTTTTGCCTTATCAATTGCTCTCAATGGAGTCCTCCCTTTCTTTTCTGTGTCAGAAGTGACATAATGGCAGATATGCATGAGTTCTCTGGAGAAAAATGAGGGACTTCACAGAGCTCAATTTAGGAGAATACGCAAGTGTTGTTATATATGAGTGAGATTCTCGTGACACTTGCAAGTGGAAAATGAACTGGATATCAGATGAAGTGAGGGAATTTTGGGGGAGAGAAACTTGCCTCCAAAGTGAACAAAACAAAAAGGCCTGCAGCCAGGCAGAACTGGGCAGAGAACTCTATAGATAGGATGCGCAAGGTTAATTAACCAACCATCCCCAACTTCTGCCACTGCCTCCTTGGCCGCCACTGTAGATGATGACTCTGAACTCCCGAGGGCAATGTCAGTTTACTGGGAAATTCTTTTCTTTTCCTCATCTTTTTAAATTCCTTTTTTCTGTCTTTTTTGGTTTAATTTAGAGGTGGGAGTCATAAAGTCCTCAGTCCTTGAGATCTTTAATAGCTTTCTAGGGATCAATAATTCTTCATTCAGCAAACATATATTGAGTAACTGTATGAAATAGACAGATCCTGGTTCACCCAAGTAGTCAGCCTTGAGGGTGACAAACTGATTCCTTGATGGGTTGGAAGGAGACTCTTTTTTTCTACTTTTAACTTTATCTACTTTTCTTTTCTTCAGATACTATGGCGAATACATCAGTTCCAAATTCCAAATTGGTTTAATTCAATTCCAGATCTTGTGTGAGTGTATCTAGTTAGGCAGAACCTAATTCAAATCCACTACTGAGCTGGGCACAGTGGCTCACTCTTGTAATCCCAACACTTTGGGAGGCCAAGGTGGGGCAGATTACTTGAGCTCAGGAGTTTGAGACAAGCTTGGGCAACTTAGTGAACCCCACTTCTACAAAAAAATACAAAAACTTATCAGGCATGATGGCATGCACCTGTAGTCCCAGCTACTGGGGAGGCTGAGGTGGGAGGATCACCTAAACCCAGGAATTCAAGGCTGAAGTGAGCCATGATGGCACCACTGCACTCCAGCTTGGCAACAGAGTAGAACCCTTTCTCAAAACAAAAACAAATCCAGAACCATACTTGCAAGAAACGTGCAGAAATTAATTTTCAGCTTTTGAATCTCTCAAACTATAAGGGGGTTGGAGTGAAGGCTGAGTGAGCTGCTCCTGAGTGTATGGCATGTTAGTGTACCCTAGTCTCATGAAGAAGATGGACTTTGACATAGGCCTCAGAAATGTGTAGGATTTGTTTTAAGGGGGACTCTTTTAGGGAAGAGAATTCCTGGTGGGTAGAGAAGAAAATTAAATTGGGATAATAAGAATAGCTTAGCTGAACTGGACTGGAGTGGGCATGCTGGGAAGGCATGAGTTGGTTGGGAAATGGGAGAGCTCTTTAGGGGAGACTGAACTTGATCTTCTAGGAAGGAGAGTGGAGGAGACATTGAAGTTTATTAAGCAAGGGAGTTTGAAGACTATAAGTTACTGCTATCATCCCTATTATCTTAATCAGTCTATACCTATTACGTGGTGAGTTCTTCCCTTCAACTTTTCTCTAGTTCTTAAAATATATCAGTAGGTTACTACTATGATAGTCACTGATATGAGTTTCCTTGTTGAATATATTGACTTTACTGGTTTAATATATTTAGAATTATATGAAATCCTGAGAAATATATAAATGTTTTAAAAAGCTGGAGGAAAATGATTTCTACCATAGAATTCTATACCTAGCCAAACTATCAATCAAGTATATAGATAGAATAATGACATTTTCATTCGTATGAGAGCTCAAAAAATATTTGCCTCCCCCTTATCTTACATATATTTTTACTATGATGCTTCTGAGTAAACCAAGAAAAAAGAAGACATTGGTTGCCAGAAACAGGGAATCTAATACAAGAGAAAAGCTGATAGAATCACCAGAATAATCCCAGGAATAATCCCAGGGCAATAACTGTACAATAACCTAGGAAATAACCTGTCCAGATTAAAGCAGGAGCAGAGAGACCTATGGGATGCAAGTCTCTAGGAAAAAAATAAAATGGATAAAATATTCTGAACATATTGAGAGGAGATTTACAACATTTAGGGATAAATCAGTGTTAAGTATATTAGAAAACTGAGCAAAAGGGAGAGAATCATTAACTCTACTGGAGACAAAGAAAGGAAATACAAGAAAGGAAATATAATCATAGACTACACACAACTCCATAGGAAATGGCATTTTCATAATCATAGTAATATAAATGATAAATATTGACTCTATGGGAAATTAGGATACAACTATGTTGTAAGCACCAGGCCAGAGAAGGCATCGGTAGAGAGGGAGCAGAGGTGAATGGGGAGACAGGGGATGTAAGAAAGCCAACTCCTCATCTTCCTGAGTAGGAAGCTAGTAGACAGTGTCTAAAATGGAAAATTCTAGAAATAATAGCATAAGCATTTCATTTACCTATATGGAAGTAAATAATAGAAAAAGCTGCTAAAAATGTGAAATGGTGGCCTCTGGAAAATGTGAAAAGGGAATTGGGTAAATCCTTCTAGAATCACATTTTTTTTTTTTTTTTACTTTTAAACTACATACCTGTTTAACTTTCATAAAAATAATGTTTTGCAAAGGTTTGTAGTAAATGTTCAAGCTTAATTCTCTGATGACAGTTTTCCTGTCACCAATCCCTACGAGTTCCCAGACCCGTCTACTAGCTACCAGCTACTTGCTGGCCGTTTCTATCAAACCACAACCTCCCACTGGCAAATGGGTAGCTCAGACTTTGTTGAATTCTGTATTTGCTGCAAAATCAGAACCTTCAGGAACCTCTTAAAACATGACTATTACCAGTGACCTCAGCTTGTCACGTGCAGTCAAGGGAAGACAGAAAATGGTCTGAAGAAAGCAAACCCACAGTAGTAACAGATCTTTTTCTTTTAAAGAGCTGCTTTGGTCATTATATACTTTGGCCAGGGACAAAACACCTTAAGAACATTGTAAATGTGGGAGGAACAAAGATATAACACAACTATAAATTAATTTTAGTCGGTGGCATAAAATTATGCATTCTATCCCTTCAAAGCAGGCTGCAAAAATAATGGGTAATTGCTCAAGGAAACCAATAAATAGAGCTGCTCCTGGGCGAAAAATCAGGAAAACACTGTCATATCGTCAAACCTTCCTCTAGCTGTGTTCTATCTTTCTTTAGTTCCCTTGGGCTGCGTGGCTTTTGGAAGAGGGGGAGATAATCATTGTTGTTCAGAAGAGAGAGAAAGCTGTTTGTTCAATATCTGAAATTTAGAAAGTGTTTCATTTTCTGAGCTCCTAGTTACTAATGTATAAAATTCTCTGAAAAATTCTCTTCATCCTTTTCTGTGATTTTAAAAATGCAGCATAAAGCTCCAGCAGAAGGCAAAGACATTTCCTTGTCTGAATTACTGCCACTGTGAAATGGATTGAAAAATATATATCATTTTATATCAACCAACAGCATCCCAGTCCACGGAGGGGTGTCTCCTAAAGCCATCAAGATAGTATCAGGGTATTAATCATTTCTGGGACAGTGAGAGCCCCAACACCAACCAGCACCCACAAAGACTGCAACCCCAGGGCCAGCTGCAGCCACCCACGACAATCTCGGACCTCTGTGATCATGAGCATGTGCTGGCTGGCTCCTGCCATTTGGCTAAAGGGCTGCTGCTAGGCACTGCGGCTGAGTGGGCCCCAATTCCTCAAAGCTGGAGACTCACAAAGCCCTGGTCATTGCTAACTGTCAGGAAGTCTGGGAATGGCCAGAGTGGGACAGACAAGTGGGATGGCTGCAAAGATACCCATATACCATACTGGCGTGCACTAAATCTGCATAATCAACTATCCCTTTTGTGCATATACATTTTGTGCAGGCTGGCCTCATGGGAAGCTGTAAGGCATGGTGGTTAAGGGCGTAGCTTTAGGGTGAGAGTGGTTTCAACAGTCAGCTGACAGTTGCTTAACTTCTCTAAGCTGGTTTTCTCATCAGTAAAATAGGGATCATAACGCTCACTTCTGAGGGTCTTGTAAATGTTAAATGAAGACCTGATGCCCTGAATAAAAGTGATCCAAGTAGGGGAGTATCTGATTGCGTTGTTTCATTTCCATGGGGAAAACCTTCAGTGTTCCATTTTCCCTGCCTCCCGCCAGCCCCAAGGAGGATTCTAGAAGAACCCTCCCAATTCGTTCAGAGCCCAACCAGGATTCCCTGAGGTAGTGCCTGCCTGCAGCTCACTGTGTGGCCACAGCTCAGAGGCCAGTGGTGTAGGGTGAGAGAGTTTCTTTTTGTGCCAGCCAACGAAACAGACTTCAGAATCCAGCAGCACCTGGGAGGAGGTAGTTATTTACCAACAAGCCAGAAGTCTTTCTCATCCCTTGTTATCATTTAATCCCTACATCCCACACTTTACAGGGTAGGTGTTATTGCCGTCATTTTACATAGGAGATTGGGGTTATGGGATATAAGGTGACACAAACTAGTTATGGTTGTGCAATCTCTCAGCTTCCTGGCTAGGGGTTTTCCCACCAATTGGACCAAGATATATATCCAGGCCCTTTCCCATCACAGGCAGTCTGGGCTGAGAATGTAAAATGAATTCACATATACAGCTAGTGCTCGACTTACGACCACGATTGGTTCCAACAGACCGGTCGTAACACGATTTGGTCGTAAGTTGAGTAGGCCATATGCACGCGGAGATGGTAGTGCTGCCGGAAGCTGGTCCGCACTGTCGTACACCCAGCTGGTCAACATTTGCGCTGCCAGACGCGGAGCAGTCGTGGCTAGCAATTGTGGTCGTAAAGTCGAATGGTCATAAGTTGCATAGGTCATAAGTCGATCAATACCTGTAGTTCCTGCCACCAAGCAGTTTGCAGTCCCCAGGTGAAATAAAACACACGTATATTAAAAGATAACTGACCAATTATTAATTGATAATTATCGGTAAATTATTAGAGTCTCACATAAATGGTGTGTTGCTGGGCATACGATAAGGTGCCACTCCTTTGCCCTTGGAAGCTAACATTCTAAATTATCCAAAAAAGGCACCACAGGCAAATGTGGAAAGAGGGTCAGATGGTGGACAAGACAGGGCACGGTCGGGGCTTGCAGGGGCCAGGGGCGTCAGGAGACAGCATAGTTTGAACTGAGTCTGGAATAACAGCTGAGTGAAAAGAAGCCTTCTGGGGTTCCAGACAGGAAGAAAATAAATGGATGTGGTGAGCCACGGGTCCACCTTCCAGGGCTGCAAGGGTCCTGTGAGGAAGAAGTGGATGATGGGTGAGGAAAGGTAGTTGGGGTCAGACGATGGAGGTAACAGAGAGGGTCTTGATGTTTGCCACCATGAGAATGGAGTAGGAGGAGGACTCAGAAGGTGATGGCAGCACAGAGGCCAGGTGTGAAATGATGTCATAGGAAGGAGTTGATGAGGCTCTGCCCAAGCAAGAGCCGTGGTACAGTGGAGGTAAAGGAGAGGTGAGTCTGTGCTTGGTAATGAAGAGATAGACCCGAGTGGTAACCTCAGGTGTGATCCTGGGCAAGTTACTTTACCCCAGGCATGATCCCAGGCAAATTACACTCTGAGCCAGGTATGTACCTGTCTCAGGGGGCTGCTGTGACGTTTACATGGGGTAAAGCATATAAAGTGCTTAGGACAGTGCCTGGTATGTTGCAGCTGTTATGACTATTGCCAGTACCACTCCTATTGCTATCGTTTTTATTAACGTGGGGACAGGGAGAGGTTAATGACTTGAGGATCGGTGAGCCTGAGAAATGGGAGATGTGTGGACAGGATGGTGGCTGGGGCAGAGGTGGACATCCTCAGTGTGCCCTGTGGGGAGGCATGGTAGGGTTGAATGTTTCCCAGATCAGAGCCCTTGAGGGTTCCTCTGCGGAGCGGAAACCCCACCCTGGTCTCAAGCCCTCCTTTCTCCCCTCCCACATCCCACCTGCCTCCTGCTTCTAGAAATCAGGCTTCTCTCCCAGAGGGATGAGCATGTGGCTTCCTGGGGAAATCGAATTCTACCGGAAAGACTTCACCCTTTCTAACTCCTTCTCGCCACTGGAGGCTGGGGGTGGGCAGGGAGGGAAGGGATCGATGAAACAACCTGCAAACTCAGAACCAAGGCAGCCCCTCGCTCGGCAGCGCCGCGCTCAGAGGCAGCTGGAGCGCCAGGCCGAGGGCTTTCCCTGTGAGAATCAGTTTCAAATATGAGGTTGATTTTATTTTCCCCCGTTGCAATTAACTGAAAAAAATATTTCAAAGCCATATAATTAAAGGCCGGCGTTTTATTAGGGTTTAAAATAGTCGCTATGAAATTTGCTCCTGCCATTGGTAATTACAACGTACATCTTAATATCCCTCTGCTTGCCAGCTCCGAGATAACAGCGCTGTGTGTGCTGCATTTGGCTTTGCAGGGAAGGTAAAATCCTTATCTTATCTCCATCTGCACACAACAACCAGCCTCTCTTCCAATTCAACCCTAATCTTCTTAGTAAATAATACTGATATTTTTCACCATAACAAAATGGAGCTGGTGCCAGATTCTCACTGATAACACCTCTCGTTTACACACCATTCTCTGTCAAAATCGGCCCGATTTTTCTTAATCTCTTTAACTTATCAAAAAAAAAATACTTTTTACATTTGGCCAGAGTAAGTTCTTTTCTACCAAATAATAATATTATAAATAAATCCCTTTGCCTACAGCTGACTCATTGAAAAGATACTCGGCCTCCTCATTTTCTTCATGAATGGAAATTGTTCTGCTCTTCAGTTTTCCTCCAAGTTTGGAGTCCACACCAAGGGAATTGTTCCCTGAGCCATCTTTGTATCTTGCAGGGGGTCTGCTTGGTCCAGGACGTGCACGCTTGCTCTTTATTTTCATTGTCCTGGACGTGGTGGGCTTCCTATACCCGCAACTACCTCCACCTCCAACTCTCGCTGCCCAGGGAAAATGCAGAGATTTAGGCAAATCCTGTCAGGCTCTTCCCCCGCCCTGTAGAGCGCCCCCGCAACCCACACCGGGACAGGCTTTTGCTCTGCACCCCATCTTGGCAGAAACCAGGAGGAACTTCTGTCTCCTGCTGCCTTTCAGTGTGAGTTGCAGAATTGTCACACAACCAGGGCAGGGAAAGCTGAGAAGTGTTGAGCACACAGCACGTGTTTATTTGACCAGGCTTAGCCTGGTAGGGATTCCAGAGATGGAAAGCACAGTTGTGGCTGGCCAGGAGCACATCACTTATAGGTTCCGTCCAGGCAGGAGGAGAACTTCCAATGGAGGAGGACTAAGGTTTAAGGAATTTAAGATGTTATAGGAAAAATAGGATCGGGACAAGGAGGCTGACAATGAACCGTTGGAAGCCTTTTGAATATTTGTGTAATCACTAAGATAAAGCAGAAAGAAGACAGTAACAAAGACACTATCAATAACATTGTACACAGTTCAAATTAATAATCGTCAGCAAGGTACTGAGAGATTCCAATTTCCATTTCCAATTTCCTTGTTCACTAGAAACTTTCTATGATTTCCCTCTTCTGTGGTTTCCATAATACGCTTGTAAATTTGCTTTACTTTGTTGCAGATGATGCACACCTAGAAGGCGTTTTCTTTTCCGCGTCTGTCCTGCTTCCAAATAGCTGGCACCTTCCTATTTGAGGACTCTCCAGTCCTTGGCAGCTTCCTCCTATCTCTGGGGCCTCAACTCGCCTGAGGCAGGAGCTCTCCTCCCTCCCCCAAGACTCTGGTGGATCCAGATGCTTGAAACAGGACAGGCGGGGAGTGAGGGCTATACCCTATATTTAAGCATTTCTTAACTCCACTTGGCTCCTAAATACTCAGGACTATCAAATGTGGACTCTTCATGGTACCATCTTGCCAAAGCACATGGCACCAGCTCCTCTGACTCGTGTGCCCCCTGCCCTCTCCATACACGCTGACGACGTGCGCTTCTGCAGCTGTGTTTGTTCCCCTTATCATCTTCCTGTATCCTTCCCAGGGTACCATTAAAAACCTTTCCATTTTTTCCTTATCCTCCTGACTTATATGCCTTTTTGACTCCCAAAACGCAATTGCCTTGATATCTAGGGGGCAGGAGGGTATAGTTATTAAGAATCAGAATCAGACAAACCTGGATTTTAGTCCTAGCTCTGCCACTTGACTGCTGTGTGACTTTGGTCAAGTTACTTAACCTCTCTGGGTCTGTTTCCTTACCTGCAAAAACGGACATAATAATGGAATCTATTACATTGGACCAATGTAAGGTATTTTATGAGCTGATTTAATAATTTTATCTATGTACCTGATCATAGTAAAGGCTCAATCAATGATAGCTATGTTAACAAAGCTATTAATTGAAACTCAGAGAAGAGAGTTATTCGTATAAATATCCTTGGCTGGGAATCTATCTCTAGTCAAAGAGCATTGGTGAGAGCTGAACATAGACTAGGCTAGTTCTTTAAAAGAGGCCTCTTGGCATTTTGGTTTGGGAACATCTTAGAGGCTTGGCATTTTCTGGACCCACTGACCTCTCGGGAACAGCATGAAGAGCACAGACAGTTCAGTAAACAACTTTGTGCCTCAGTTCATAATAATAAAGACGAACAAGGTACAAAATTTGTTTTTTTGAAATGCAATTCTTCCTAAGCATTCCAAGAGGTCAGGTTAACCCAAAGCTTATCTACAAAGCTCTCCAGGGTCTTGAAGCTGCTGTTTACATGCACCTCTCAAGCAGTTTTTGTGCAAAAACAACTAAATAGAGATGAATCGTGGTGCCAGACCATCCCCTTCCCCATCTTCCTGGGACACTCATCCTTCAGTCCATTTGCCCTCGTGTTTCCACTTCCAAAGCCCTCTCCAGCTACTCCTCTGAGATTTCTTCCTCCTCCTCCTTGAACCCACAAAGTTTAAGCAAGAGATAATCCAATGCATCGGTTACTCACTAGCAGTCCTGCTGGGATGTGTAATAAGTGCTCTCTATCCCAGGCACTATGCTAGACTGTTTACATATGCTAGACTGTTCACTTCATTCAGTCATCCAACAGCCCTGTTAGGCAGGTACTGTTAGTATGCCATTTTACAGGTAAGAAAACTGAGACTCAGGAAGATTAAGTAATTTGCCCAAGGCTATAGGGCTAGTACTGACAAGCAAGGTCAAAACCAGTTTACTGCGAAGACAGAGCCTCTATGTGAGGGATGAACAGAAAAACTTAGAGACGTAACGTTATATACTTTCAAGGTGACACCTTACCAGAACACTGTACTCAAACATGCAAAAGCTTGCTTAATTAATTAACATTCAAGGAAAAAGTCCTCAGGTCACCCAGGCCATGAGAAAGCCCCACAAGGAAGACCTTAGCAGCATTGTGGGAACCTCTTAGGGGTACCATCTGTCAAGGGGAATGCTGCCCTCCTCATGGCCCCCCTGTCTCCATGCTGCTGCCCGGCTGGAACCTATCCGGTCTCTCCCTTCTATGGAAACCTACGTGGTTCCTTTGCTGTCCTTTAAAAGTCTCACTCCTGGCCAGGCGCAGTGGCTCACACATGTAATCCCAGCACTTTGGGAGGCCGAGGCAGTGATCACAAGGTCAGACCAGCCTGACCAACATGGTGAAACCCTGTCTCTACTAAAAATATAAAAAAGTTAGGCGGGTGTGGTGGTGCATGCCTGTAATTCCAGCTACTCAGGGTAGTAGATGGAGGTGGAGGTTGCAGTAAGCCAAGATCACGCCATTGCACTCCAGCCTAGGTGACAGAGCAAGACTTCATCTCACACACACACACACACACACACACACACACACACGCAAAGTCTCACTCCTCAGAGCCTGGCTTGGTGGCTCTGTATGTGACATCTCACTCATCCCCTAGTACCTGCTGACCTCACTGCCCTGCTGTCCTTTAAGTGGTCTTAAAGTACACCACTTCTGAGTAAGAAGGGAGTGGGAACATTTGCCCAGGATCTAGTTCCTGGAGCAAAATCTTTGAGAAGTTCCATTTTCTTTCTCCGCTGGGAGCAGAAGAAACTTCAGACATGGATAAGAGGTGGACCCATTCCCAGGAGGTGCCACTTTCAATTGATTTTAAGGAGGTGTAGAAGAGAGAAAAAAGACTCACTTTTTTTTCTTTCTAATTTGGATGAGAAGCTTTCTGGAGATGGAAGACAAATGACAATATGGAAAGGAATTTTCAGAGGGACAATATTATAAATAGCTCTGAAAGCATAACAAAGTGAAGCCAATAAAAATGGATATGCTGCACAGTCTGAAATTCCACAAAGATTCTCTTTCAACAATACACTTTATTAAGAAATCAGCTTTCTTTGCTCCATTAAAGTCATAAAGCTAAGCAAAAAAAAAAAAAAATGCTCATCGAGTATGTCCACTTGACTCAGCCTTCCATTGGTCCTCTCTGGAGACTTCTCTCCATCTTTGAAGGCCCCACGCATGTCCCATGGACTGCAGAGAAGCATTTTAGACCTTCTGCAACCACCATGGCGGTCCCTCCCTGACCTCAGGTCTCTGTGACATTGTTATTTCATTGGGAGGTATGTGTTGTGCTTTTATTCCTGCAAGATTTTGAGGCCCCCTTGAGCCTAGATCAACTATGGAACCATAGACTACTGGGGCTAGCAGTCTTGTTAGGCATGATTTCATTCAACACCTCATTTTGTAGATGAGGACACCGAAGGCAGTCCAGGTGGAATATATTTTCTTTTGTATCCTGTGACTTCCTGTGTAGGATGGGTACTTAGTAAATGCACAATAAATACTGAGCCCATCTGTTTGGATCCAGCCCTGCTCCATCATTTACTATGAAATCTGTGATACGAGCTTTTGGCAAGCACTCATTTTAATTGACCATATTAACAATAAATACAACATAAGAGAAATTCCACTTTAAGAAAATCTAATATGCCAGCTTCCTAAACCAGGTGAACTCACATGAATTATTCATTCGAAAAAGCTGAGCTCCTTTAAATAGCTCCTATATTATGGTAAGTTTGGATCTGAACACTTTGAATGTAAACTGAACTTTTGGCCACATTATGAAACTCTAGAGAATAGAGTGCTCTTGTACCTCACTTGCCTTGCAAATAAAATCTTAGGAGCTGACCGTCCAACAGATTTGTCTCTGAATCTGAACTGCACTTGATGAGTCATCATCAAACCAGGCTGGCTGAAAGCATGGGCAGATAGAGGGAGGGATGTGGACCTGAACGCTGTGGAGCTGGGTCTACAGATAAAAAGGTGGGAGACAGCTGGGTCAGAATGGGGCGGCACTCAGCCGGAGTGCCAACCTCCCACGCTTGCTCAGGCATTGCAGCAACACAATTGCCTCCTCAAGGGAGGCTCTGGTTGAACGCGCTCCCCTCTGCTTTCCCTGCCTGTCACTGTTGGCCATCCTGGTCTTTCCTGGTGTCCTCCTACCTCTATTCTCAGATTCTCTTCTCTCTTCTTCTCTGTCTCCCTTCTACCTACCTGTCCATCACCCTCTCCCTGTGACTATGTATAGGAGATGGGAAATGACCGTGTAACGGTGTTTCACATAGATTTTCTATTAGTTGGGAGGTTTTTAAATGTTCATATATATTTTTTAAAGGCCCTGGCCCCTTTAAGAAATTGGGAGGTAAATATTGAAGGCTCTTGCAAGCACAGATAGAGCAATTCTGAGAAGATTAATTAGAAGTAAACTGCTGACACGGACATTCAGTGCCTCTGTGAATTTCCTGCCCTTCTCAATCATCCACCCTGGGAGAAAGCCTATTCCATTGGGCACAAGTTACCATAAATAGACCCCACTGTTGACCTGATTTTTGGAGCCATGGGGAATAGATCTGCCCCAGGGGCCTCCCAAGCTTTGCCAGTGCCTAGAAATGACCAGCACCCTTGAGGATGTGAAACACAGAGAAATTCTTATGTGAAACCCGCCTCCTCCATGCGGGGTTTGTTGCTCAGCCCCACTTTCCCTCTGTGACCCTCCTCGGATACAAATGTTTTAATGCCTTGCATTTAATCCGCACCTGACTGTTTTGCATTTGCTGCCATGTTGTTCCGTGATTAGTCCCTCCTTTTCCATGTGGTTATATTTCATTTACTTACCCAACTAGACCATCAGCTTTAGAATAAGAAGAGCGAACATTTATTAAGTGACTCTTAGGGACCAGGCACTGTGCTTAGCACTTGCCAAATATAATATCATTTAATTCTCGGACAATTCAGAAGGTAAAGATGATGCCTCCATTTTGCAGATGAGGAAACTGAGGCTTAGAGAAGATAAATAACTGAGCACGACACTACACCTTTGTCCCAGCTTCCTTCGCTCGCTTTTGACCCTGGACTGTGCATGTCACACTCATTTGGCAAGTGCTACCAACTGGGAGTCAGGGTCCCCACCCCCTGCTTCCAGTCCTGGGGCCTCCAAGCCCAAGTTCATGGATATTAAGACACCTCTTCCGCGGCCATGCTGCAGAACTCGGCACCCTATTCCTTTCCTACTTGTCCGCTGCAAGTTCTGGGGTAAATTAGGCTTATTGCACGATAAAGTAGCAGCCCAAACATGCCTGGAAAGTGATGTCTGCGCACACAAAAGAAGCACTTCCAAAATGAGAGGCTGAAAAATGGCTGGAGTTGTGGCTGTCGTCTCCGGGGCAGAGGCAACTGTAGCAGCCCCAGCCTGGGAATGCTGGTGAGGGTGCTGGGGACATTCTCCAAGTCAAGGGCAAAACCTCCTCAGCGTGGCTTTCCCTGCCAAGTTCGGACCCGCCCTGCATGTGGCAGCCTTAATTGGACCCTCGTTTATTATTGTAATGAGGATCCCTTTTCTAATGTGTTTTCCTAGCCCTCATGTGGCTGAACTGTTATTTTTCTCACTTGACTTTTTTTTGCCTATGAAATGTTTTGGATAAATATGCAGCTGAAATGGCTTGTTACTAACTGTGTACATTTTCGGTTGAATGAAAAGTAAAGAAATACGGCATTTCGCATATAAAATATTCTGTTAATGTTATATAATTTGGCTGCAGAGTATCATTTTGCTTTTATGAAAGGGTCTGGTGAAACCCTCAGGAATAGCAGATGGCTAACATGTAGTAATTATCGGTTGCTAAATATCACTTATATCACACTGATCTATTCATACAAGTATAACCATATTAAATGTATATTTTTTGAAAAGACAATATGTAATGTGAGTGCTTGAAACAATGGTGGGACCTAAGAAAAATGGAGGAACTAGTCTAAGGTGTCAGTGATTTTAGGAGCCTTGTTTCAGTGACAGTGCCCTCCTTCCCACCAACCCTCACCCCATCTCACGTTGCCCTGGGGTGTTCTGGGTTTTCACAGGGAGCTGGGCTCTGTCTGCCGACAAACAGCTGGGCAGGGCGGGAATATGAGGAATGCAGTGTGGAGGTCAGCACTTGAGCAGATGTTTTGAATTCTCACTTGGAAGCTGATGTTTAGGACTCGCCATGACTCGCCATTCTTGGCATTGTTTCTGTTCGTCTGTGAGTCGTCCGCTTGATGCATGGTCCACAGCTGATGTTCATTCCCCTAACAACCCCCATGGAAGTCCACACAACCTTCAGTTCCCCTGCCCTTCTCTTTCACGCTGTTCCCAGAAAATGAAGACCCAGTCCAGATAAGTCCCTACCATGTTGGAAAAGCCACACTGCTTCATACAATAAATGCCCCATCGACGGTGGCTGCCTCATTGTCACAGGGAAGGGACTTTGAAGTGGTTTTAGGGTGCCTGCTGGGTTCAGATGAGCAAATCCCAGGGTGGCAAGTAGGTTTTAAATCTTGGACCAATTTGGATCTATCAGGAGGGACTTCTTGGAGTGCTCTTCTTGAGGAATTTGAAGTTCAGCCTTGATTGGAGAAAAGGGGTGCTGTAATCAGTTAGTGATTTCTGCCATGGACATGGGCATGAGGGAACAGCAACATTTTGAGAATCCAGCTCTGCTTATCCTGAAATCTCACCTCAATGGTCACCTGCTCAGGAAAGCCTTCCCTGCCTTCTCAGCAACATAGCCTGGGTTTTGAAAGCACAGGCTCAGGGTCAAGGCTTGAATTCTGACCCTGCTACTCACTAGCTTTCTGACCTTGAGCAAAACATTTCACGTCTTTGTGCTGCAGTTTCCTTATCTGTAAAATGGGACCAATAATAGCACCACCTCACGGGACTGTTGTGAATATTAAACACATTGAGACATTGATTAATGTCACCTACAATAGTCAGACACAGAGGAAGGTCCTCCTTAAGATGAACCTAGCTAGTGTTACTTACAGGCTAGCCCAGGGGCCACTATTGTCCTGTTGGCAGAGTTCTCTCTCCTGGATTGTACTAACCCAATGGTATGTTTACATTTGTAGTGTGAGCATTTGGTTAATGTCTGCTTCTACTCATCATTGTATGCCCAGTGCCTGGCACTGAGCAGTGTCCAGGAAATATGTGTTGAATGAATGGAGGGTCTCTTGGGCTGGTTGACTCATCCAGCATGGGAGAAAGAACCAGTGTCTTCTGGGGACATCCTAAGCCCTCCTCAAGATGATTCTCTATTCTAACTTAAGATTGTGCCAACATTGCTGGAATAGAAAGATCTCAAGATTGTGGGGAAAGAAATTAGGTAGTGGAGAGGAGGAGGAGGAACAATTTGTAGAAGTAAGAAAAGAAAGCTAGAGACAGAGAGGAAGGAAAGGAAGAAAAAGGGGAGAACCACCTTTTAAAATATGAGAAACAGGAAGGACAAGAAAATTAAATAAATGAGGAGAGCAGGGGAAAATAATAGAAGGAAAGTTACTATTTAGGAAATGCCTAAAGCAGGCAAATCTGTTGATGGAGGTGACATATCAGTCCAGGGAACAGGCAACTGGAAGCTTCCAGTGGACTGAGACTCTCCTTGGCCTTGGGACCAGTTCTCTCTGGAGGGACCTGCTTAGAGGCTCTGGACTTAGATGCCTGAGTTTGAATCCCGACACCCCCACATACTGCCTGAGTAATCCTGGTCAAGCCACTTATCTGAGCCTTGGTTTCCCCTCCTATAAAACTCTGATGACAATTGCCTATTTCATAAAATCATTGGATTATTGAGATAATCTATGTCAAAATTTTAAAGTTGTTGACACACAGTCAGCTCACAATGAATAATAGTAATTGTTATTATTGGAAAATGCCAGGTAGGCAGGAAGGCCTGTCATCAATCCTCCTTGCTTTATGGTTTGGCCTCCTGGCATGCTTTGGCTAGGACCTCTGGAGCACTAGGCTTGCAGCCTCACATCAGCACCTTTTAAGGAGGACCCTTTGGTGTCAAGTTCCAGATGAGCTCTGGGGATACAGGAGAGGCACCAGAGGCCACTTTGGACTCTTGGCAGGTCCTAAAGCCCATTCTTAGTTTGCATCTCCCTGGAGACATTGGGCCTTCTCGTTCTCAGGATACGTCTTCACCTCTAAAGTGGAAGACGAGGGCCAAAAGCTGTGAGCTGACTCACAGAGGAGAGCCTAGGAGAAGGATGGAAATGGGCTCACAGTCAGAACGCAGGTTCCGGCCCCCACTCCTGCCTGGTACTACTGTGAGACCTTGAGAGATTCTGTTAACCTCTCTGAGCCCCCCATGTTTTGTACTTTTGTAAGTGGAGGAAATAATGCCTGCTGTAACCTATTTCCTAGGATCACAAGGATTTTGAAAATAGCAGGATTCACTCAATGCCCAGGGTTTTTATTATTGTAATAATGATCTGTTCTCAAAAAGGTGCTAAAATTTCAAGCCAGGTTAGAAAAATCCTTTTGGAGAGCTTTTTTGGGGGGTGGGTAGATGGGGCATAGAGGCCTTGACTGCCATGGAAAAACACTGCAAAGGGGACTCAGGTGGGTGGAGGGAATAAACTCTCAGGGGAGACATGCTCGGGGCACAAGGGGGTGGCCGGATGGTCTATAAATGTTGAGACTGGATTGAACCTTTGCCCCTCTCTGAACTTCCTCCTTTAGGGACTGGACAGGAAGACAAGATCCTGAAATACCATAAGAATGGTGTTTCTCATTCCTCTCCAGTCCAAACAAGGAAGTTGGGAAATCTTGCAAGGGCACGCTTTAGTTCAAAGGCCTGAAGTCCAAAGAGCAGAGTAAGTTCAGCTGGAGTCAGGAGCCAAGGACTGGAACTCTCGAAGGGTTTAGCCCTAGGCCTCTGGGTCTTCCCAGGCACCTTAGCTTCTGAGAAGACTGTGACTGGATCTCACTATTGAATCTGGACCACTAATATTTTGATTGACTCAAGTGTCAATCAAAGTAGTGGCTGGTCAGCAAATGACTTGTCTCACTATAAAGTTATGTGAATAATTGAAAATAATTCATTCATAGTTGTTCTTTCAACAACTATCTGTCAATAAATGTCATATTTGATAGAATTTTAGAGGTAAATGATTGAATGGGTATTAATGAGAATACTGGACTTCTTACAGTCTATGCTCACGTGGCTACAATGAAATCTTTCTTTAAATGTGAAACCACAGAACTAGAAGGACTGTTTGGCTACTTTAAGCTTATTCCATTTTCAAATCACTTTTCAGAAAGGCAATAATATTTATAATTCAATCCCACAAAAGCTTCCCTCATGTCCCCTATCAATCAATACCGCCCCTCACCACAAAAAGGTGACCTCTGTCACCAACAATTCATTTTCTCTGTTCTTGAGCTTCACAAAAATGGAATTGTACAGAATGTGCTCTTTTTGTGTCTGCCTTCTTTCACTTAAGAACATGTCATTGGGTATATCCGTGGTTCTTTTTTATTGCTGTGTAATACTCCACTATGTGAATATATCATGTTTTATTTACCCTTTCTACTGTTGAGGACATGTGGGTTGTTTCCAATTTGAGACACTATGAATACAGCTGCTATAAATATTCTCGTACATGTCTTCTTATTGACATAAGAACTCATTTATGTCAAGTATGTACCCACTCAATGTAACTTTATCAACCTGAAATGGGACTTTGTGGTCACTTGATTCAAGCAATGCCTATATTCCCAGGTGAAGCAAATACCTGTGGATTCCACAAGTTTTACAGTCAAGTGCCTGAGCAGCCATTCTGCTCAAAGACTTCCCATGTTTCTTCTATCCTAGTCTATATATCTGAAACCACAACCAATTTTTATTTTTTAAATTTTATTATATATATATATATTTTTTAATTATACTTTAAGTTCTGGGGTATATGTGCAGATCTTGCAGAATTGTTACATAGGTATACACGTGCCATGGTGGTTTGCTGCTTCCATCCCCGTGTCACCTACATTAGGTATATCTCCCAATGTTATCCCTCCCCAATCTCCCCACCCTCCACTATCCCTCCCCGAGACCCCCACCCTTCAACAGACCCCAGTGTGTGATGTTCTCCTCCCTGAATCCATGTATTCTTGTTCAACACCCACCTATGAGTGAGAACATGCAGTATTTGGTTTTCTGCTCTTGTGTAAATTTGCTGAGAATGATGGTTTCCAGATTCCCATGTCCCTGCAAAGGACATGAACTCATCCTTTTTTATGGCTGTGTAGTATTCCATTGTGTATATGTGCCACGTTTTCTTTGTCCAGTCTATCATTGATGGGCATTTGGGTTGGTTCCAGGTCTTGGCTATTGTAAATAGTGCTGCAATGAACATACGTGTGCATGTGTCTTTATAATAGAATGATTTATAATCCTTTGGATTCCTAGATTCTTGAGGAATCACCACACTGTCTTCCACAAGGGTTGAATTAATTTACACTCCCACCAACAGTGCAAAACAATTCCTATTTCTCCACATCCTCTCCAGCATCTGTTGTCTCCTGGTTTTTTTAATGATCACCATTCTAACTGGAGTGAGATGGTATCTCAATGTGGTTTTGATTTGCATTTCTCTAATGACAATGATGATGAACATTTTTTCATATGTTTGTTGGCTGCATAAATGTCTTCTTTTGAAAAGTGTCTGTTCATATCCTTTGCCTACTTTTTGAAGGGGTTGTTTTTTTCTTATAAATTTGTTTTAGTTCTTTGTAGATTCTGGATATTAGCTCTTTGTCAGATGGGTAGCTTGCAAATTTTTTTTCCCATTTTGTTGGTTGCCAGTTCACTCTAATGATTGTTTCTTTAACCACAACTAATTTTTCTTAGGCATAATAGTATCCAGCATATACTCAGGAAATGTATAGCTTGCCTCACACAGTCACATTCAGAATTTTGAGTCTCTGTGCTGTATCAGACTCAGAGTCATTTAAAAATCAGGGCACAGTGGCTCACACCTGTAATCCCAGCGCTTGTAGGCCAAGGCGGGTGGATCACAAGGTCAAGAGATCAAGACCATCCTGGCCAACATGGTGAAACCCCATCTCTACTAAAAACACAAAAATTAGCTGAGCATGGTGGCACATGCCTGTAGTCTCAGCTACTTGGGAGGGTTGAGGCAGGATAATCATTTCAACCCAGGAGGTGGAGGTTGCAGTGAGCTGAGATCGCGCCACTGCACTCCAGCCTGGTGACAGAGTGAGACTCCGTCTCAAAAAAAAAAAAAAAAAAATCAGGGCAGAAAGTCATTTTTTACACTGAGTTTTAACTGGCCTGTTAAAACTAACTTTTGAATGTGACCTGCAAAATCCTGAGTGGATAAAAGGAGGTCAAAGCTGAACAAACCCTCACTATGTTGATGCAGGTGAAGACCAAGAGAGGAAAAGTGAAAGCTGTGGTCGACCTTCTATTCCCTGGATCAAGGCCCTCTTTTATGTTTTATCATCATTAGTGAACTCATTGTGGTCACTGTCCTAAGCAATTTTCCAAGGGCAGAGGGTTCATGAACAGTCTAATGCCGCTATATTATCTGGTCTGTAATACCTAACATGACTTGATATGAAAAATCTTTAATTATTAATTATGG
The DNA here is from genome assembly GCF_009761245.1 of Sapajus apella. Lineage (NCBI taxonomy): Eukaryota > Metazoa > Chordata > Mammalia > Primates > Cebidae > Sapajus > Sapajus apella. Next base: position 18,318,100 of record NW_022436984.1, read on the forward strand.
ACATGTCATTGTCAGTTTTCTCCTCTGCTAGTGAGAGAAGGGAATTTTGGCCAGTGTTTGAGAGACAAGTAACAGTCGTAATGGAAGCACCATCCTTTACTAAGCATGGTCACTGTGTGAAGCATCTCAATTGCTTACCTGCAGTCTTGTAGCTCCATTTTCACAAACGTAGAAACTCAGGTTCAGAAAGGCTAAGTAATTTGCCAGGGGCCAAACTGTTAGTGTGTCAGTCCATTCTCACACTGCTATAAGTTCATACTTGAGACTGGGTAATTTATAAAGGAAAGAGGTTTAACTGACTCACAGTTCCACATGGCTGGGGAGGCAACAGAACTCATGAGAACTCACTCACTATCACGAGAAAAGCATGAGGCAACTACCCCCGTGATTCAATTGCCTCCCATCAGGTCCCTCCCACAACACATGAGGTTTATGGGAACTACAATTTGAGATGATATTTGGGTGGGGACACAGCCAAACCATATAATTCTGTCCCTGGCCCCTCCCAAATCTCATGTCCTCACATTTCAAAGCACAATCATGCCTTCCCAACAGTCCCCCAAAGTCTTAACTCATTCCAGCATTAACCCAAAAGTCCAAGTCCAAAGTCTCATCTGAGACAAGGCAAGTCCCTTCCACTCATGAGCCTGTGAAATCAAAAGCAAGTTAGTTACTTCCTAGATACAATGGAGGTATAGGCATTGAGTAAATACACCCATTCCAAATGTGAGAAATTGGCCAAAACAAATGCGTCTACAAGGCCCATGCAAGCCCTACCCAAAATAGGGCAGCCATTAAACCTTAAAGCTAGAAAATGATCTCCTTTGACCCCACGTCTCACTTCCAGGTCACACTGATGCAAGAGGTGGGCTTCCATAGCCTTGAGCAGCTCCACTTCTGTGGCTTTGCAGGGTACAGCCCCCGCCCTGTCCTAGCTGTTTTCATGGGCTGGTGTTGAGTGTCTGTGGCTTTTCTAGGCACACAGTGCAAGCTGTCAGTGAATCTACCATTCTGGGGTCTTGAGGACAATGGGCCTCTTCTCATAGCTCCACTAGGCAGTGCCTCTGTATTGGGGCCCTAGCAGAGGTTCTCCATGAGGGCTCTGCCCTGCAGTAAACTTCTGCCTGGACATCCAGGCATTTCCATTCGTCCTCTGAAAATCTGGGTGGAGGTTCCCCAGCCTCAATTCTTGACTTCTGTGCACCCTCAGGCCTAACACCATGGGTAAGCAACCAAGGCTTGGGGTCTTGTACCCTATGAAGACATGGCCTGAGCTGTACATTGACCCTGAGCTGTATGTTACCCCTTTTAATCATGGCTGGTACACAGGGCACCAAGTCCCAAGACTGCACAAGGCAGCAAGGGCCTGAATATCTCCACTGTGGGCCAGCCCACAGAACCATTTTTTCCTTCTAGACCTCCAGGCCTCTGATGGGAGGGGCTGCTGTGAAGGTTTTTGACATGCCCTGGAGACATTTTCCATGAAGTCTTGGTGATTAACATTTGGCTCCTCATTACTTATGCAAATTTCTTTAGCTGGCTTGAATTTCTCTTCAGAAAATGGGTTTTTATTTTTTATTGCATTATCAGGCTACAAATTTTTCCAACTTTTATGCTCTGTTTTACTTTTAAACATAAGTTCCAATTCCAAACTATATCTTTGTGAATGCATAAACCTGAAAGCTTTTAATAGCACTTAAGCCATTGTGGTCACTGTCCTAAGCAGTTTTCTAGGGGCAGAATGCTTTGCTGCTTAGAAATTTCTTCTGCCAGAGACCCCAAATCACCTTTCTCAAGTTCAAAGTTCCACAAAGCTCTAGGGCAGGGCAAAATGGTGCATCTTTTTGCTAAAGCATAGCAAGAGTCACCTTTATCCCCATTCCCAATAAGTTCCTCATCTCCATCTGAGACCACTTCAGCCTGGACTTCATTGTCCATATCACCATCAGCATTTTGGCCAAAGCCGTTTAACAACTCTCTAGGAAGTTCCAAACTTTCCCACATCTTCCTCTCTTCTTCTGAGCCCTCCAAACTATTCCAACCTCTGCCTGTTACCCAGTTCCAAAGTTGCTTCTATGTTTTAGGGTATCTTTATAGCAACATCCCACTCTCTGTGGTACTCATTTACTGTATTAGTCTATTCTTACACTGCTATAAGGACATAACCAAGACTGGGTAATTTATAAAGGGAAGAGGTTGAATTTACTCACAGGTCTGCATGGTTGGGAGGCCTCAGGAAACTTAAAATCATGGCAGAAGGGGAGCAAATATATCCTTATTCACATGGCAGCAGGAGAGGGAAGTGCCAAGCAAAAGGGGAAAAGCCCTTTTAAAACCGTCAGATCTCATGAGAACTCACTCACTATCATGAGAAGAGCCTGGGGGTAACGACCTCCATGATTTAATTACCTCCCACTGGGTCCCCGCCCCGACATGTGGAGAGTATGGGAACTACAATTCAGAATGAGATTTGGGTGGGGACACAGCCAAACCATATCAGTTAGTAATCTGCCATCCCAGGGTTCAGGCCCAAAGTGCCTCCTACAAAACCCAAGCTCTCTCTACCTCAAGCTGCATTTATATGTTACTTTCCAATTTGCCAAGCACTTCTTTAGACATTTGTGTCATTTAATTTTCATTACAAACAAATATTTGTGGCATTTAATTTTAATTACAAACACTTACCAATGTCACACAGCTGATAAGTGGCAGAGCCAAGATTTGAACCCAGGTTGCCTGGCAGCAAATTCAGCTTGTTTTCTGCTATATCTTCCAGTAGAAACCTTCTTCCAAAGTTCCTAAAACAAGTCTTGTTTTAACACATTGCGTTTGATGACAATCCAAGTTACCTAGAAAGTAAAGACAGAAATGTCTTGCTTTAAGAATATGGTGTTTTAAGAAAATTTTAGGCTCTCAGCTGTGTTAAAGGTTGGTGGGTGAATATCTCCACTGGGGTCAAGGAAAATAGAGTAGTGGCATAATCAAAAGGACCAGGCCCGGAAGTAAATGAGGCGATCAGCAGAATGGATTTCCCTTTCTCAAGACAGAGGTCGAACTGGTAAGAAAGAAAGCCCAGAATGCATGTATTGCTACCCAGTCTCCCAACCCCAATCAAAAATTATTCCTCTGGCATACAGTTCTGTTCTCATTCCTTGAAAGATATTATGTGTCGCTCATTGAAAGGTGCTTTCTCTTTGAAAAGTACAATGTTGCGTATAAATGCAGGGCGGTGGTGTCTTTATTGTTATCATGATTATTTCTGCAGGGGAAGAAGAGGAGGAGCCAGGGGAGCTGAGGTTCCTTCCCCAGCGCCCTCCCTCCTGCCGCGTCTGCTGACTGATCGGCAGGTTGCCTCTGCTAGGTGTCGATAGAAGAGTCAGACTGAAAGTATTGTCTGAGGACATCACGAATAATGCAGGCAGAATGAATAAAAAAGAAATCAATGGTCCTAAAAATAGCAAAGAGACGTCTCAGAATAAAGTCTTAATGGGAAAAAAGGGGGTTGAATGATGTGTTATATTGTAAAAAGTCAAATGTTTTAAAAATGTCTATATAGAAAGATGAGTGATCAGCTTATAACAGAGTGACATCCAGGCTGAGAGGGCCCTGGACTCCAGCCCGGGAAGGGCCCACTGGGAGAGAACTTGCCCTTCTTCTGTTAGCTGCAACTTCTTCCTAGTACCTTGGGGAAAAAAAACATCGGGAAGGTGGCCATATTCTGATAATAAAAATCACCTAGGGTCTGGGCTCAGTGGCTCACCCCTGTAATCCCAGCACTTTGGGAGGCCGATGCGGGTGGATCACCTGTGGTCAGGAGTTTGAGGCCAGCCTGGCCAACATGGTAAAACCCCATCTCTAGTGAAAAAAAGAAAAGAAAATTGGCTAGGCATGGTGGCAGGCACCTGTAATCCCAGCTACCTGGGAGGCTGACTCAGGAGAATTGCTTGAACCTGGGAGGTAGAGGTGGGAGTAGCTGAGATTGTGCCACTGCACTCCAGCCTGGGTGACAAGAGCTAAATTCTGTCAAAACAAAAATCACCTAGGTAATAAGCAGCATGCAGCCATGAAAAGTTTATTTGTGCATACACACACACACACACACACACACACACACACCCCTACTCTCTAGTTTTTACTCTTTGGTCCATTGCATTGTATTACATTGTGTTGCATTGAATTGTGTGGGTTTGGCTGGATTTCATCAAACTGTGCTGAATTTAAGATAGTCCTCTATGTGGTATTTACCAGCTGCTCAGTGTCCATGTTCCTCCAAATGAGAGCAGGTGTCCTGTATTTCTAAGGGACGGTAACTGGTGCATTAAAGGCAGCCAAATAATGATGTCAACTAGGTTGGCACCCCTCTTGATCCCTTGGGGAGTTGAGGAGGAGAGATGGTTAAGAAACACCCAATATGCCAGACACTTTTCCAGGTGATCTGTGACCTTATTTATTTATTTCTCACAGCAATCTTATGAGCTAGGTACCATGATCCCCATTTGTAGATAAGCAAACTGAGGCTTAGGAAACTTGTTACTTCATAATTAGGCTATGAGGGTAGATACATCACCAAGGATTCAAGTCTTAAGTGGCTGTACCTCTTCAGAGATTTAGGATTTAACCTCAGTCTACCTTGCTCCAAACACAGACCTTCTCTATGCTGTTTCTTGTAGATGATCTTGGGTGAAAAGGGAAGGAATCTCAAGTTCAGTGTTGGGGTTCTGCACATAAATCAAAACCTGTGCTCCTGTGTCCTGATGTCATATGTGTTTCTGGCAGATGTTGGCCAGGAGACAAGGTCAAGGAACCCCACGACCGTAACTTTTGACTCTGCCTCCCAAAACCAGCCTTATCCATGAACAGTAGAGGGCAGTCCTGCCCCTGATGTCCATGCACAGGTCTGTAGTTCACGTTAGGCTCAATGAGCGGTTAATATGCAGCTTGGATCCCAGGCCTGCAAGATTAAAGCCAGCCGTGGTCCCTGCAAGTGCAATGTACTGAGTTGCATTCACATCCAAATTCCACCTCTCCCCAGTAGGTAACAAACAGATTGGGTGAAGTTGACTCCATCCGCAGCTCAAGGAGTTCAGAGGACAGCAGGCCTAGGTCAGACCTCAGTGGTTGGTTAGGAAGTGATCCAATCAGAGAGAAATTCAGAACCCTTGAGTGGTAAAAGCTACCCTTTCTGTTCCCTGGAGTGAATGAAGAGTATGCTGCCTTCATGGTTTCTGAAGACATGAGGGAAGCCATCCTATAAACCACACCCACACACAGAGAAGCATAAAGCTCAGAGAAGTGCAGAGAAATGGGACTGAAGTCCTAATCAAAGAATATCTAGGCCAGGCATGCTGGCTAATGCCTGTAATCCCAGCACTTTGGGATGCCAAAGTGGATGGATCACTTGAGGTCAGGAGTTTGAGACCAGCATGGCCAACATGGAGGAACCCTGTCTCTACTAAAAATACAAAAATAACTAGCCAGGCGTGCTGGCAGGTGCCGGTAATCCCAGCTACCTGGGAGGCTGAAGCAGGAGAATCACTTGAACCTGGGAGGGAGAGGTTACAGTGAGCCAAGATCATGCCACTACACTTCAGCCTGGGTGTCAGAGTGAGACTCCATCTCAAAACAAAACAAAACAAAAAACAAACGAAAAATTCAAGGAACATCTAAAGCTCACCCACTCAGAGCTTTACATGAGATAATAAATGCAAGTCATTTTTAAGCTAGTTCGATTGGCTTATTTTTTCCACTTGCAACCAAAAGCCTCCTAGCGGATATATGCCAGCTATGCCTTACCTCTGGGTTTCATCTGAAGGATAGCCCATGTCTGGTTGGCAACACCTGAGGAAGAAGCATAGCTATCCTATGGGAAAATGAGGAGATGGACGCTACTTGGAAATGTGAACCAGGGCTATGTCGGCTGTTTTAATTCCTTACACTTTCTATGTTACTTTTTATTTTGTCCTATTCAAATTTACTAAAGTCTTTAGGGTGCTTCCCTGACTCAGCTATGCTAAGGCATAGAACATGAAGATATATGGTGAATTGCACAGTATTCATTTCTGTTTCTTTATTCATAAACTGGAGAGGCTGGAAAACCAAAAATGATAGATTTCTTTGCACTTGGGGTTCGGGGTGTCAATTCCGTTCTGCCAGTTAGGTGCACTCTCATGAGACAGAGAGGATGAAGTGGCAGAGGGGCATCTTCCTTCCTCCTGGCACCAGCAAGAGAGTGAGAGGCAGCTGGATTGGAGGGTGCTCCCGGAGTCTCGGATCACACCTTGGTGACGTGTTCTTGTGCTGATTCTGGTGCTGGCTGCCAGATCCTCCATCTCCCTGATGTACAGAAGCAGCAGCTCCTTGGTGGGTCAGTTCTGTGATGGTGTTCTGGGAATTGATCTAGAGTCCAGGGTAGAGCCAGCTTCTGCAGCCCTTCTCATAGTTTCATAAGTGCTTTGTGTGAAGTATCCTACTTAAAATATATAAAATCGGCTGGGCATGGTGGCTCATGCCTGTAATTCGAGCACTTTGGGAGGCCAAGGCGGGTGGATCACCCGAGATCAGGAGTTCGAGACCAGCCTGTCCAACATGGTGAAACCCCGTCTCTACTAAAAATACAAAATTAGCCTGGCATGGTGGTGTGTGCCTGTAGTCTCAGCTACCCTGGAGGCTGAGGCAGGAGAATTGCTGGAACCCAGGAGGCGGAGGTTGCAGTGAGCTGAGATCACACCATGTCACTCCAGCCTGGGTGGCAGAGCAAGACTCCATCTCAAAAAAAGAAAAGAAAGAAAAAAAATACATACATATATATATAAAATGTCTTATTTCTCCTGTAACTCAACTCTGCCTGATGGAGGAAGTAAAGGCGAACATATTGTTTCTACTGAAGACAGCATCAAAGGGCAGAGCATTCCTCGGAGCCTGCAAGGAATTCAGTGGGAGGGAATTAGTGTTGTGAGATCAGCTGGCAGATTTTCCTTCCTAGACCACATCCACGGAAGGTCTGGAGTTTGCTCACTAAAGTTAGCATCCCCTTACAGACAGATGATAGTGACATTAGTTTACGCACCTTACCATTTGTGTGGCATTTCATCTGCATATCCTCAATCAGTCATCATATTCTGTAACTCTGACAGAAGTTAAGACACAAACCTGATGTTACAATCCCCATTTTACCAGTTAAGACACCAATCTTCAGAGAGTATGATCCAAGAGACCCTGACAAATATCTCACCAGGGTCCAAAACATCAGATCGTTCAGTGTCTACCAATTCCACCATTAGCGGCTCATTCCTGTGGCTTAAGCACTGATCTCTATAGGTTCTTCTTCTAAAACCAATTTTCTAAGATCAAGGGCCATACACTGAGTTCCTAATATGCCCCTATAAATGAGTGTATGATCTTGTCCTTGATAAAAGAGCTGTGGCATCATAGAAGCACCCAATGCCTCCAGAGTAGGGGTGGGTGAGTTTGAGAAGACTCCTGCTGGGAAATTTCTATGTCATATTTCTTGGACATTCTTCATAACTTTTCTAAGGGCAAATCCTGCTGTTGCTCATCTTCCTTCTTCAGGACAGAGATTGTCATGGATCTGCTAGAGGGACAGTTATGGCAGCTGGGGTAGGGGGCTTAGGGGTGGATTTGAGAGCGTTAACTGGCACAGGAGGCTGGCTCCTTCCTTTGCCAGGAAGCTTGGCAGGATCAGTCCCCTAGAAAGCCCTGTGTGGTCCAGGGCTTGCCAGTGACCCTGGAGCTAGAAACAGTGAAATTGACAGACTAGGTAAAGAGGCAGTGGCTGGGGAAGATCGACTTGTCAGCAGTTTGTTAGATGATTTCCCCATCATTAGGCCAGGTATCCTTCAGAGCAGCCTCGTCCATCTCCAACATGCCTCTCCCTTCCGGCGACCTGCAAAGCAGCAGTGCCTGTGGTCACCTCCTACTCTCCCGGCTGACAAAGAGGACTCATGGGGGCCGGCCCAGGGCCAACCGGGAGATGCTGCCTCAGGGAGATGTAACTGCAGAACACATTGCCTGCACAAAAGCCAGCTAAAACTTCATTTCCCCCGTTATTAATGTTTTCCAAAGAAGGCTTCTGACTCAGGGGTGGCTCACAGAGGAATTTAGTAGGAAGATGTGACACCTCATCTTAAATATCTTCACCACATTTCTAAAGTTGACGGGAGTGTCGGGAAGTGAGGCTGATGAAGTCCGCTGTCCCCTCCAAGTAGACTAATCAGACCTGAAGTCTTGGCAAGAGATAGCCAGGTTATAGGAAAGCCAAAATGACATTGCATCAACTCTGTTTCACATCCTGTACACACCAGTGCCTATCACCGCTCCAGGTGTCTGGCATCCTCGATGCACAAGAGGTATTTTGAGACCAGGACGTCTGTCCCCCCTTACCCTATAGCTGTCACTCACGGGTATGCTGGGAACCTGTTTGTCACTATGTGTAAAGCCACCCACATTAAGGGCGGTCACTCTGCGAAGGCTGCTTTGTACTGCCCTTCTCCCCTGCCCAGGCATTTGTGACAGAAAGACCTTGTCCTGGGCATCCAAGATACAGACCAGGAGGCGTGTCTTCCTGAGTCCACACACCCAGATAATAGGACGGTCTTTCCCTCTGAAGAGTTATTCACATCAATAATGAATTTTGAATAATTTATTCACGTCAGGAGTAAGTGGTTGGCATACAGTCCTTGCCACTGGTTTGCGGAGATAATTGATTTCATGTAGTTTAAAGATGGGGAAAAGAAACAAATGACAACTGGAACGGGTTTGGGGGCAATTGTGAACGCCATGTCGGTTTAATTACAGCTCCATCTTTAGCTGACATGGGTTCTTTCCTCTTCAAATTAAAATATCCAAGCAACTTGAAATGCAACAGTGATGAATTTTTCATGTTCTGCTCCCTACCTTGCATCCTGGCTCACGGCACTGTTACAAGCACACTTCGAGCTTTTTTCAATAGATAGTTAACGTGACATGCAAGCATCGTCTGCATGACACAGATAACTCAGGGGAACAGCACAAAGTAAATGAGATGCATTAGTGTCTGGATGGGAACTGAAGATAGAAGTTCTCAGAACTTCTTGTTTAATTTATAGAAACGGATTTTCCTCCTGTGCTTAAGATTTCAAAATAGTAATCATATTCTGAAGAGGAGATGTTCCCACTCCAGGTACTAATATCAATATGTAAAAGAAAATCATTAACTGGATGTACCTCTCAGCAGCACCTATTATATGTCAACGAGCTAACTGAGGTGATAAAACAAACTGTTAGTGGAAATTTAATTACTAGCCATTGAGATTTGGGCAAGGAATGGGGATTCTAGATTCATTACTCTGGCACCAGAGACTGCTGGAAGCAACCATCCACCTGGAACGAACATTTTTAATAGGTGTTTTCCTTCTCTCTCAAAAATCAGAGCACCAAAGGCCAATCAGGAACTTCAAATTCGGGTCCTTGGGGATGGCAAGGGCAAGGTGGAAATGGAAGCTTGTGTAAAAAAGAAAAAGAAACTGCTTCCAGCTACAAATCTTGTCAACCATGGGGATGATTGGGGGCCTTTGAGTTCCTTTTGTAAGTGATTTCTGCACATTCATTTATGTCACATTCCTGGCCAATAGCCACTTCTCAAGCTGGCACGATTGATGATTTATAATATGATATAAAACAGGGTCCCACCCTCTGTGATGCTAGCTAAGCCTGTCTCCCGTCCCCGGAGGCCCCATCTATGTCAGCCTAGCCACCCCTAGTCCTGCCCCTACCCCAGCAAAGCGCCTAAGAGTACCTTCTCTACAGTAACTTTGTACTCTGTTTCTGCCACCCCGCAATCTTCACCCTCCTAGGAAATGAGTGTGTGCACAAAGTCTGACAAATAGCAGGTGTCCAATAGAAGGCTGAGTGTGTGATGGATGTCAGCAGTGCTACCAGTTGAGGGTAGTTGTCTACTCTCTTGGCATTTGAAACAAAGCATTGGCCAAAACGCACAAAACAAAGCAAGACAGTGAAAGCAAACAGTTATTTTAAAGGAAATTATATTCCACAGGGATATGGAGCGAGCCACTCAAGAGCCTTGGTCACAGAATTTTCTGAGATTTAAATACCTTCTAGAGATTTCCCATTGGCCCACAACCAATTTGATTGGTTGTAAGTGGGGACCAATCAGAGGTACTTCCATTTTTCAACTGCCACACAGAAAAAGGAGGCATTGCAACTGCCAGCAGCAGTTGCAGAAAAAGAAGATGTTGAAAAGGGAGGAGCCTCTGATATCTAGTCAGCGTGAACAGGCCTTAGGTTCCCTGCCTTCAGACCCTTTTCTCCTTCCTCAGTAGAGTTCAGGTGTCACCTGGAGCTGCCTTCCTTCAAGGTCTAAGATAATAATGACATCAAACCACACCAGTTCCACCAGCTCCAAAGCCCTCTTAGAAGATATCCGCAAATTCCTGGGGAGCGTATCATCTCAAGGACCCTTCAGCCCCAAGAGACTTGCTGGTATCCCACACCATTTCAACCCTGGAATGAAACTGTCACCTGTCCAGTTTTTCCAAAGGAAAAAAGTTATTCATTTCAAGTATTTTTTGAATTAATGTACTTTTGTGAAATGGGGCGGGGGGTCATTAAATTGTGCACTGTCTATGGGAGGGACCACAGGCCCCATCCCTCCACCATCTTGTCTCCTCACTCCCTTAGCTCCTTCCTCTTCCCTTTCCTGAAATGCCTGGAAGCTCATCCCTTCTTCCATTATGCAGAAGAACTGAGCCAATGTGGGTGGGCAGTAGTAGGGTGACCAGCCTTCTTTATTTGGCTGGGACTGAGAGGTTTCCTGGGGCATAGGACTTTCCGTGCTAAAACTGGGACAAAAACTGGATTGGGTCACCTGAGAGATGACTATCCCAGCCAGATAGTGCAAGTTACCAAAGAAACGATGTTGTCCGCCCTTTGTAATGTCAGCATCTTCCTCTCTTGCCCACCTGTCCTTTAGAGATCATGGTTCTCAACGTTAGCGGCACCTTAGAATCATCTGTGAAGATTTAAATCATCTCAATGTCCAGGACTCACCCTGGAACAACTGAATCAGGTTCTGTGGAAGCAGGACCTAGGCAGCAGTGCTTTGTAAATTTATCCAGGTGATTCCAATGTGTTCCTGAGGTTGAGGACCAATGCATTGGAAAAGGGATTTCAAGGAGCTCTTAAGGTTGGGCTCCCTTTGGGTGTGTCTTCAGCAGCCTGAGTTATCTTGGATGCTTCAAAAGGAGTCTGTGTTTTGGTAAAATGAATGATGTAAAAATGTGCTGTGTTTCTAACTGAATCTACTGACTGCATTTTTAAGGCCTCATTAAAATAACTAGACTGGTTTTATTGCTTCCTTTCCCCCTCCTTAAAGAAAAAAAGTCTTAGGTTCTAACTTTCTTGGCAGGTGGCTAGAACTGATTGACATCTTAGGCAATCCAAATGCAAATGACACGAACCCCTGAGCCCTGCCACAGGGGACCTTTTGTAAGGGGAGGTAGCTGATGGCTGCCCTACAAATAATTATGGAGCTACCTGGATGACCTTGACAAGCCCAGGTAACTCTTGAACCAAGGCAAATAATGTTGTCAGTCTCTTACTGTGCAGAGCTTCTGAGGTCTAGGGTCTGTAAATTCTCTTTAGGAAATCCCACTTAGATCCTAAAATTTGAAATCCCTGACTAAGGCTTTTTAAGCAGAGATAAATGTCTACTTTTGTGTCTGCTTCTGAAAACTTGATTGATGTTTCTGCTGTTGCTGTGGATATAGGTACCAAGAGACATTCCCAATCAAATCAAATGAGTCTGGGTAGCGACTGTAAGTCTCTTAAATTCTCTGTGCCTCAGTTTCCTCACTTGATATATATTAGGATGCTAGTAATGAAAGTGCCCACTTGGAAGTGGGGTTTGAGGAGAAGGGCTGTGATTGAGATAAAGTTGTCTTTCACATGTGAATTTCACAAACATTTATTGCACCTTTAGTATGTAAATAAACATGAGTAAGAAATTGTCCCTGGCTTCAAGCGTCTTACAATCTAGTAAATGTCTAGTGAGAACTATCAAAGAACTCAGCACAGTGGAATGTGCCATATAAAGTTGAGATAGCGGTGTTCTTGAAAGGAGACCTTAGGAAGCTGATGTGGCAACTAGAACAATTGAGTTTAATCCAGGTGAATAGATTAGAGTGGCTTGCCCATTTGCTATCTTGGTAGTGTCATTTAAAACAGAAAATATTTAATATTCACTAAGCACCTAAAGAATCTGTAACCCCTTGCTGATATGGTTGGATAGCATATCTCTAGCACTTCTCAACTCTTCAGGGGGCCCACAGTCAAAGGTGTCTATAGGCGGGGTGTGATGGCTCACACCTGTAATCCCAGCACTTTGGGAGGCTGATGTGGGTGGATCACTGAGATCAGGAGTTTGAGACAAGCCTAACCAACATGGTGAAACCTTGTCTCTACTAACAATACAAAAATTAGCCAGGCATGGTGGTGGGTGCCTGTAGACTCAGCTATTTGGGAGTCTGAGACAGGAGAATCACTTGAGCCTGGGAGGTAGAAGTTATTGTGAGCCAAGATTGGGCCACTGTACTCCAGCCTGGGTAACAGAGCAAAGCTCGGTCTCAAAAAAAAAAAAAAAAGTGTCTATAACAGTGACTGACAACCATTGTGTCCATTTCACAGATGGGCACACTGAACCAGGAGTAAAGAAAAGGTGTTAGCCTGGGAAAAGAGCTCCAGAAAGAAGTTCTAACTTTTCAGGCCAATTATCTCCATGCTTCGCAAGAGAACATCCTCTTCCTTAGCTCCCTTTTATTTTTTTTATCCCCAGAGACCAGAAAGACCCACAGCACTATTAACTTGCTGTCATTTTCTATCTGCACCTTGCTCTTCCTTCATTCTTCTGCCTCTTCTTTACATTCAAGCAATTTCTTGATATGCAGGTCTTAGCTTAACTCAGATATCACCTGCTCACCTATTTTCTAGGCTCAGTTAGCCTTCCTGGGTTCTATCAAATCATTCTGTTTTATTATTTCCAGAGCACACACTATTGTCTGAAGTTATCTTGTCCATTTACTTGGGTATTATCTTCTTCTCCTGAGAAAATGGAACCTCATGGCCGGGCGTGGTGGTTCACATCCACAATCCCAGCACTTTGGGAGGCAGAGGCTGGTGGATCACTTGAGCTCAGGAGTTCTAGACCAGCCTGGACAACATAGTGAAACCCCATCTCTACAAAAAATACAAAGATTAATCAGACGTGGTGGTGCATGCCTGTAGTTCCAGCTACTCAGGAGGCTCAGGTCGGAGGACTGGTTGAGCCCAGGAGGTTGAGGCTGCACTGAGCAGAGACTGTACCACTGCACTCCAGCCTGAGTGACAGAGCGAGACACTGTCTTAAAAACCAACAAACAAACAATCAAACAAAACAACAACAGAAAGAAAGAAGGAAAGAAGAGAAAAGAAAAGGGTTAACCACTACGAGATTAGGGCTTTGTCTCTCTCACTGCTGTATCCACAAACGACTGGAACATAGTAGGTGCCCAATAAAAATCTGTTAAATTATTTAGTATGTTCACACTCTGAGATGCGAATGACAGGAAGACCAGCACAAAGAGAATGGAAATGTGTGTACCAGCTGCTACAGCGAGGAAGCCAGCAGCCAGTCTGTGCCTCAGCTTTCTTGCCTGTAAAATCGGACAGCTACTCCCAGCAGAGGATCTGAGAAAAGAGGTTCTGAGGACCAAATGAGAAAATGGTGGTGAGAGTACTTTGACAAGTGAAAATGCGAGTTAAGTGGGAGATGTTATTATCTTCCGCCATCTGCTTTACTTTAATCTTTTTCCTCAGTAAGCGGACCTATTGATTGTAGCTTGCTGGAGGAAGCTCTCACTGTCTAATTACTGCCCCAGCTCAGCCTGTCACTGTGTCCTCTGCAGTCAGCACGTCCTGACACTGACCCCTGATGCCTTAGCCCTTTGCAGAGCAGCCAGCCCTGGCACTCTGCACCCAGCACAGAGGGGCAGGTCTCCTCGGCGCTGTGGGAGGACCGCTCTCCTCTCCAGGGAGCTAAAGCCCCCAAAAAGCGGGCAGCCCAGCTAAGGAGAGGCAAGGACGCAGGTGCTGCTGCAACCAGAGATGGCAGGAATGCGCTGCTTCCCTGAAGCCAGGAGCCTGCAACCACACAGGGATGTGTCCTGCGATGACACATAGTTTTGAGCATTCTCAGACCGTGTCTTCCAAGAGAATAATCCCTGCATATTTTTTTTCTGGCCTGGGATATCATGAGTGGGGGAGAGGTTAAGAATAAATCATTTCCTTCTTTCCTTTCTTTTTCTCTCTCTCCTCCCTTCCTCCCTCCCTCCTTCCTTTCTTTCTTTCCTTCTTTTTTTCTCTCTCTCCTCCATCCCTCCCTTCTTTCTTTCCTTCCTTCCTTCCTTCTCTTTCTTTCTTCTTTTTGACAGAGTTTTGCTCTTTCGCCCAGACTGGTGTGTAGTTGTGTGATCTCGGCTCACCGCAACCTCCACCTCCCGGGTTCAAGCGATTCTCCTGCCTCCACCTCCTGAATAGCTGGGATTACAGGTGCACACCATTATACCCGGCTAATTTTTTTTTTTTTTTTTTATTTTTAGTAGAGATGGGGTTTCATTATGTTGGCTAGGCTGGTCTTGAACTCTTGACCTCAGGTAATCTGCTGGCCTTGGTCTCACAAAATGCTGGGATTACAGGCATGAGCCACCATGCCCAGTGGAGAATAAATCATTTCTAATACTGGGCAATAGTAATTCCCTTCCCTCAAATTGTAGAAAGCTTTCAAATGTCCACAATATTCTCATCTGCATTACCTCACCTGAGCCTCGTAATACTCCTGTGATTAGTATTCCTGTTTTATAGGAATGGAATGTGAGGTCTTTGGAGCTGAGGGGTGTGACTTTCCCAAGTTTAGATATCCAGGTGGTGGAAAGGGGAATTAGAACATAGGTTTCCTAACTCACAGTCTAGACTGTTTAAAAATGCTAAAGGAACTAAGACTTTTTTAACCAGCAAGGAAAATGGGATGTGCTAAAAAATATGTGTTTTATGTCAAAAAGGCTGTATAAGCAAACAGCACAAGATTTTTATTTTTAGTTTAAATAAACCATAATTTTGTCTTGAATTCAACACCTCTGGAAACAGTTGCACCAAGTAGCTGCAGGCTAGGGAAGTGCCTTGCAGAAGGTGGTTGACAAATCCTTGTCGAGAGAATAGCTGAATATTGACCTGCATTATAAACCGCCTTTGCTAGTTTTCTTCAATCACCTTAATGAAGGAGAAAATATATTGTAACTTGATACAGTTTCGCAAAATGCTCTAGTATTGGTATACTTTTTAGTTTAAAAGTTGTTTCATGTGGAGCTTCTCAGTTGACCCTCAAACAACCCTCCAAAAAAAGACAATTTTTTTTTTGAGACAGTCTCTCGCTCTGTCGCCTGGCTAGCGTACAGTGGCGTAATCTTGGCTCACTGTAACCTCCACCTCCTGGGTTCAAGCAATTCTCCTGCCTCAGCCTCCTGAGTAGCTGGGACTACAGGCACTCAACACTGTGCCTGGCTAATTTTTGTATGTTTAGTAGAGACAGAGTTTCACCATGTTGGCCAGCATGGTCTTGATCTCTTGATCTTGTGATCTGCCTGCCTTGGCCTCCCAAAGTACTGGGATTACAGGCATGAACCACTGCGCCTAGCCCCAAATAGACAATTTTGTAGGTGAGAAGACCGAGGTTTGAAGAAATCAATTGTTTGCCCAGGGTCAGAAACATAGTAGGTGAAAGAACATTTTTTTTTTCAAGACGGGGTTTCGCCATGTTGGTCAGGCTGGTCTTGAACTCCCGACCTCAGGTGATCCACCTGCCTTGGCCTCCAAAGTGCTTGGATTACAGGCGCGAGCCACCATGCCTGGCTGAAAGAACATTTTTAAATGTACTAATAAATTAGAAACTAAGAAATACTCAGAACTAGATGAAGGTGAAAATCCACAAAAATAAGTGAAGCACTGAAGTTCACTTTGATCTTGAGGATATTTTCCAAATCAGGTAAACTTGAATTTTAGTTTTCATAAGTTCATAAGGCCAGAGACAAAGGAGAAAAAGCCTAGTATGTACCCAAGGTGGAGAGTATAGCTGAGATCCGCTATCCAAAAAGCTGACACTGGCCAGGCATGGTGGCTCAAAACTATAATCTCAGCATATTGGGAGGCAGAGGTGGGCAGATAGCTTGAGCTCAGGAGTTTGAGATCAGCCTGGTCAAAACACAGGAAACTCCCTTCTTTACAACAAATACAAAAATTAGCCAGACTTGGTGGCATGCACCTGTAGTTACAGCTACTTGGGAGGCTGAAGAGGGAGGATCATTTGAGCCCAGGAGGTGGAGGCTTCAGTGAGCCATGTTAGTGTCACTGCACTCCAGCCTGAGGGATAAGGCAAGGCCCTGTTGGCCTGGCTTGGTGGCTCATTCCTGTAATCCTAACACTTTGGAAGGCTGAGGTGGGTGGATCGCCTGAGGTCAGGAGTTCAAGATCAGCCTGGCCAACATAGTGAAACCTCATCTATACTAAAAATAAAAAAAATTAGCTAGGCATGGTGGTGGGCGCCTGAAATCCTACCTACTAGCTACTAGCGAGGCTGAGACAGGAGAATCACTTGAACCCAGAAGTCGATTGAACCTGGGAGGCGGAGGTTGCAGTGAGCTGAGATTGCACCATTGCACTCCAGCCTGGGCAACAAGAGCGAAACTCTGTCTCAAAAACAAACAAACAAAACCCTGTCTCAAATAAATAAAAGTAAATAAATAAAAATAAAGCTGACATCCAAAGTTATTGCGCCATCAGTGTAAAGGTGAATGAGAAATAAACCCCAGACTGTAATCTTGCAACAGGGACTATAGGGAAAAACAGGCCTGTCTGACTTTGACCCTAAATAGAGGAAGAGAATTAATCTGAGAATTTATAACCATAAATCAGCTCTTCCATGAGTTTGCACTCAAATTCACACTCCCTGGGTCTGAGAGACCTCAAATTAAGAATTGGAGAAAGTGAATCTCTGAGTTGATAGTAACCCAGGCACTTAGGGAATAAAGTGCTATCTCTCCGAAGGAACTTTAATCCAATCCTCAGAGCTCCCACAGACAAAATTTCAAAGATATAAACTCATAGTCATATATCCTAAAGCACTCAAGGAAACAAAGCACCGTGAGCAAGAGCCAGCAGACAGCAGAACTGGATCCATAGTGTCAGATATTGAAAGTATCAGATATAAATATAAAATATGTTTAAAACACATTTAAAGAAATAAAAGGATTAAAACTATGACTATAGCTGGGCACGGTGGCTCAAGCCTGTAATCCCAGCACTTTGGGAGGCCGAGGCGGGTGGATCACGAGGTCAAGAGATCGAGACCATCCTGGTCAACATGGTGAAACCCCGTCTCTACTAAAAATACAAAAAATTAGCTGGGCATGGTAGCGCGTGCCTGTAATCCCAGCTACTCAGGAGGCTGAGGCAGGAGAATTGCCTGAACCCAGGAGGTGGAGGTTGCGGTGAGCCGAGATCGCGCCATTGCACTCCAGCCTGGGTAACAAGAATGAAACTCCGTCTCAAAAAAAAAAAAAAAAAAAAAAACAACTATGACTATAAAGAATAGAAATGCCCAAGGAGATTGGAAAAGGATTCAAACAGAGCTTTCACCAGTAAAAAATATAATCATTGCAATTAAAAACTCAAGCTGGGCATGGTGGCCCATGCCTGTAATCCCAGCACTTTGGGAGGCCGAGGTGGGTAGATCACCTGAGGTCAGCAGTTCAAGACCAGCCTGATCAACACGGAGAAACCCCATCTCTACTAAAGATACAGAATTAGTTGGGTGTGGTGCCACATGCCTGTAATCCCAGCTACTTGGGAGGCTGAGGCAGGAGAATCGCTTGAACCCAGGAGCAGGAGGCTGCGATGAGCTGAGATTGCACCATTGCACTCCAGCCTGGGCAACAAGAGTGAAAGTCCATCTCAAAAAAAAAAAAAAAGAAAAAAGAAAAAAAATTAAAAACTCAATAGACGGCTTCAACAGAAGATTGGATATAACTGAAAGAAGAATAAACTAGAATATAGATATGAAAAAAAATCCAGAATGCAGCTCAGAAAGACAAAGAGAGGATAAATGTGAAAGAAATGTTAAGAAACACATAGGATAGAGTGAACATATCTTACCTGCATCTCAAGAAAATTACACAAAAGACAAAGAGAAAATCTCAAAAATAACCAGAGGAGGCTGGGCACAGTGACTTATCCCTGTAATTCCCGCACTTTGGGAGGCTGGGACGGGCAGACCACCTCAGGTCAAGAGTTGAGACCAGCCTGCCCAACATGGTGAAATCCCATCTCTACTAAAAATACAAAATTAGCTGAGCATGCTGGTGCACACCTGTAATCCCAGCTACTTGGGAAGCTGAGACAGGAGAATTGCTTGAACCCAGGAGGCGGAGGTTGCAGTGAGCCAAGATTGTACCACTGCACTTCAGCCTGGCTGACAGTATGAGACTCTGTCTCAAAAAAAAAAAGCAGCCAGAGAGAAAAAAGTGTTATTTTCAAAGGAATGATAATTAGAGTAGTGACTGCTTTCCCCATAGCAACAATGGAAGCCAGAAGATAGTGGAAAAAATATCTTCAACGTGCTGAAAGAAAACACTTGGCAACCTGAAAGTCTATACTTAGAAAAAATACATTTCAATGCATTTCCAGACAAACTAATTTTTCTACCAACAGACTCTCACTAAAGAAAATTAGAAAATCCTGAAAGATAAACTTCTACATTTTAAAAATTGTGGGACACAACCAAGGCAGTTCTTAGGACAAAAATTGTAACTTGAAATGATCATATTAGAAACGAGCTAAGCATCTGACTCAAGGAGGTGGGCAAAGCCAGGGATCTGACCTCAGCCTGAGTCCTTGCCACAATCTGAGATAACTGTGTCTGAGAGTGAATTGTGTCTAAGAGCACTTAGAGGGGTTGGAGCATAAGTAGTGGTGAAATTATGGAAGCCCACACAGTAAGAGATGGCACTGTATTTTCATGTTTCCAAAGATTTTGGTTCTGGGAATTGGAGTGGCAAGGATGGACATAAGGAGAGCCTGAACTTGAAAAATGAGAACAGAAGTAGAACCCTCTTGCTCTTCCTTCCGGGAGAGGGGCCCTTAGATTCCACCTGTGTCCTGGCCTCTCTGGGCGCAGGTGCCCCACTCTGTGGGAGCCAGCAGAGGCCCATGAGAGTGGAGGCAGAATGACTCAGAAGAACACCCACTAAATGCAGACTACAAATATAAATGAGGCACA
The DNA here is from genome assembly GCF_009761245.1 of Sapajus apella. NCBI lineage: Eukaryota > Metazoa > Chordata > Mammalia > Primates > Cebidae > Sapajus > Sapajus apella. The sequence goes on from NW_022436984.1 coordinate 18,337,475, forward strand.
GTCCTTAAAGGGTGAGATTCCTTTTTTGAGATAAGGGTTCCACGTTAAGGAAACTAAACATCTCTTTGCTACACTCAAGAAAACATCCATCTCTGGTCCTCTCTAAAGAAGGGTGCAACTTTACCATCTGCTCTTGAAGGGAATCCACAAGTGGGTGGGGACCATCCTAACATAAATCACAGTTTCTGGTGGTCAGAGTTGATGGAGGCTATTTGTTTAACACCCATTCCCCTGGGCGCCTAAGTCTTGTGTCTGACACTGATTAGCTACTTGATCTTGAAACAAATTGCAACACTTCCCTGGGAATTGCAACACTTCCCTGGGATTCCCAGTCTCAATCTGGCTGATGTTATAACTATAATTGAGCTGGAAATGTGCTTTGCTGGGAAGGTTTACAAAGTACAGGATGCTGGCCAGGCTCGGTGGCTCATGCCTGTAATCTTAGCACTTTGGGAGGCCGAGGTGGGCAGATTACCTGAGTTCAGGAGTTTGAGAGCAGCCTGAGCATTATGCTGAAACCCCATCTGTACCAAAAATACAAAAAATTAGCTGGATGTGGTGGTGCGTGCCTGTAGTCCCCACTATTTGGGAGGCTGAGACATGAGAATCAATTGAACCTGGGAGGTGGCGGAAGTTGCAACGAGCCAAGATCACTACACTGCACTCCAGCCTGCAACAAAGTGAGACTCTCTCTCAAAACAAAACCAAAAGACAAAAAACAAAGAAAAACCAAGATGCTGATTGTCACTAAAGCCTAGCCTCCTTTGGGAGCCTGGTAGAAAGCCCCAGTTCTCTCCTGGCATCCTGCAAATATTCCTTCCTGTCAGACCCAATGGTCTGATCCAACAGTTTGAATCAGGAGTGAAGTTAGGAAAATCTAATTCTTTGTGGCTTAAAAGAATTTGTATCCCTCTAAATGTCTGAGTTGCAGTTGTTTTGCTGATCTGTTTTGTTGTTGTTGTTTACTTTTATCCCTTCTCCATAAAAACAAAGCATTCAGATTAGAGGAATAATTCTTAAACTCCACTTCATTTACAATCACCTGGGAGACATTCAAATGCACTGTCGCTTGGGCCCCTTCCAGGCTGGTTGAATCAGAATCTCTGGGTGAGGGGCGCTGGCTCTGGTATTTTTTATAAGCTCCCCAGTGGATTCTGATGCATGGCGAGGGCTCTGAGGGCTCGAACCCCCAGCCTGGGGGATGTCTGTGATCCTTCCTTTCCAGTTCTCTGATGCTATGACCCACAGATCTAGAAGGCTGCAGCCTGTAGCCCATTGGGATGCAGCACAGATGAGTTGTGTGAGTCACACCGCATATATATACCCTGAACACAATGCACTCACCTTAGTCAACATTCTGAGAGTCATTATCCCAGACCCCCTCAATCTTAAAAAATGGTTCTCTGGTGCCCCCAATCAGTCAGAATCCTGACTTATAAGGCCACTCTGGTGTTTTAAGGCACAGGAAAACCAGACATAAACTGATAACCCAACAACTGCTATGTACCAGGCACATACATCTCTAATCGCTAATCCTTACAACCACCTTTCAAGACAGGTTATATTATTTAATAAAGCAATAATTGGTGAACTAGGGCTGAGATTCAAGCTCAGGTTCTGGATCCAAACCCCACATTCTTTCCATTATACCTACTTGGCCAAAGCGAGGGCCGTGACTTGGGCCAGGAGAAGACAGTGTTACCCAAGGCAAAACCACAGGGTTCCGCTGCATCATCGCTGGCTCTGGAAGGTCCGAAGCCCCGCAGTCAGGTGTGAGCTGGGTCCCGTGGTCTGCTCGGCTCCAGGCCACCCTGTGTGGGGAGACGGTGCTCTTGCCTAACACACTTCAGGCTGCCAGCCTCAGTTTGTATTTTTACAGTCCACTAATTAGGCCATTTTAACTAATTTGTTTGCATTTTGTATGAGCAAGTTGGGCTTTTGGATTGACTAATGTAATTGCAGCTGGTTTCTGCCAAATACAAATTACTCAGCCTAGTGTGGGCTAGGGAGAAAAGCAAATATTTAATAGACATCAATACCCTTGTAGCTTTTTAGTGGAGCCTTTTTTTCCCCTATGGAAAGTTGAAGTAATTTCTCCAGCATCTGATTGAACTTTCATGTTGGGGAATTACTTTTTAATCATTTTATAAAAAAATAATGAGGCGAATGCTTTAGTGGCTCTGTTGGGGTTTATCTCTGATCCATTTGCCCCTAAGCTTGGGAAACTCACGGGACTTTTCCACATCCAGCCTGGTTCCCCACGGTCCCTTTCTGCGTGGGCCACTCCAGCAACTGCTCATCGGTCTGCATCACAAACTGTCACAGCTGAAAGGGGCCTGAGAGATCATCTAGTTCAGTAGTTCTCAAAGCATATTCCTGGGCCAGAAGCATCAGCAACACCTGGGAACTTGTTAGAAATGCATACTCTCAGGCCTACTGAATCAGAGGCTCTGGGGGTAGGGCCCAGCAAGCTGCATTTTAACACACTCTCCAGATGGTTCTGATGCAGGCTGAACGTTGAGAACCACTGATCCAGCTCAAGCATCCCATTTTACAAATGAGGAAACTGAGGCCTGGAAAGAGCCTGTGCTTCTGGTCACAGCAGGGACTGTGCCTGTTTCACTCACTGGGAAACAGTGAGTTCAGCACCGGGCGGGGCTTGTGGTAAGTACTCAGTACATGTTTGCTGAATGGATGAATAAGGGAATGAAGGAGCCAGAACTAGAAACAACATCTCTGAATCCTCACTCACTCCACCAGTGCTTTCTCTTGCCCCAGGCAAGGATGGAGGGAGGGGAGGAAGAACTGCTTCTTGGCTTTTGCTTTGTGAGAGGGAGAATAATTGGGGCTTGAAGCATGGTATCTGTCTGTGGCCTGGCCTGTAGGAGGATGGCAGCTCTACCCCCACGGTCTTGCTCCGGAGTCATGGGCCAGTCTGGTTCACTGTCCCTGCACCAGTGATTTGACCAAGCCCATGCCCTACTAGGAATTGTGTCTGTTGCTTTCATAGATCCTGTCATTGTCTGGGGCATAACCAGGCCCCCTGCCTGGGTCTTAGATTTCCTGACCAATAAGCTCAGCTCAGAGAGTGAATGGGGAGAATTAAAGTGAGATCTAATCCATGAAAAAAGAGATTTGTAAGGAGAGGGTCCTAGGAAGGTGGGGTCTTCAGGTTCAGTTACTGGGTCCTGTGAAGCCAAGGAGATGGGGGTAGGGGAGAGGGATAGTGGAAGGAGCAGAGAGGGAGAGTGAGAGTGAGAGCGAGCGAAAGAGATTGAGAGAGGTAGATAGATAGAGAGAGAAAGAGAGAAAGAGAATTCTCAAAGCTTTCAGTGGCAGATGTGTAGAGCCATGTTGCCTGGATCTGGGTGAAATACCCTGGCTGCCTTGGTCCCCCAGCCCTGGCCTGCTGACCCTCTCTGAAATGAGAAGAAGGGGAAGGCAAACAGTTTTCAAGAGTTTTTAAACAAAAAAGATCTCCCAAGGCATGAGTAACAGGCTTCTGATAAGGTTCCTGGGTCCCTGATCCTGTTAAATTCTGTGAACGAACTAAGCAACTGAAAGTATCAATCCACATGGATCCAACCACTCCAGGAGCTTATGTCCTTCTCACCTCAAGTTCAAATGGCTCTCATGCCATATAGCTACCCAAGCCCCTTGCCTTTGGTTGTGTACCTACCTATAGTGGCCACAGAAGAGCAGGGTGATCTTTCCAATGCTGATAGCAAACTCTTCAGATGCTCAATGCTTTCATAGTTATTGCCACACTTTCCTGAGACCTATCCTTAGGAAATAACTTGATAAACTTATTCACTTCCAGGTGGTAGCAACCAATAAGAGCCGCCATGTCCACCCCCATGGAAGATTTAAGCTGATGATTGGGTACTTTAGTGCTAGCTATTAATTCCTAACTTGTGGTTGACTAACCCACACCTTCTTTCCTGAGCCCTGCATATTTTCTATTTTTATCATGCTCCTTGGGGCTCCCAGTACAGGGATCAAGAGATTCCTAGTTGCAGACAGATTCTTTATGTGTTCTTGAGTTAAAGAGTTCTATTGTAAAGGGTAACTTTACAAACAGATAATTATTGGGCACCTGTTGGGGCAAGGCAAAGTTCTAGATGCTAACAGTGAAAAAGACAGCTGAGGGTTCCTGCGTCCACAGGTTTACATGCTCCACTGTCTTTCACCATCCTCGATCAAGGAAATAATAAACAAGTCAACTAATAAGTGAAGAACTATAATTTTCAAAGGTAAGAAGTGCTGTGAAAACAGTACAGTGGGATGAAGCAGAGAGACTTCAGGAGCCAAGTTAGATGTGTTCCTCAGGGAAAGCCCCTCTAAGGAGGTGCCATTTGAGCTAACTGGATGGGAAGGAACCAGCTCTGGAACGTGAGGGAAGAGCATCCCGGCTGAGACAGGAGCCTGGGTAAAGGTGTGCAGTCAGGGGTGGACTTGATGTGTTCAGAAACAGAGGCCTCTGCGGCTAGATGTGCGTGTCCTTGAGAAGAGCAATCTTAGGCAAGAGGTGGGGGCAGGCGGCAGACTGTGGCAACATCCCTAGTTCTTTGGAATTGTTTTATGTTGAAGGGAAGCAGGTAAATGGGCTGGAAACTGGATGGGGGTCATCACGTTCAAGGGAGGAATCTGTTGTGGCGATGAGTTTGTGTGTTTTTTATGAAAGCAGGTTGGATGTTGATAGAGATGATTAGCAGACGTTCCTATGGGAAAACCCACAATCCTGACCGTCCTGCCTTCTGCAGAAGGGCCAGGCAACTGACAAAGACCCCCACTTACTGCTCCTTCATTCCTGCTTGCTGCCTATGCCAGCAGACACTCAGGGAAGACTCTCAACCCCCAATTCGTGCTGACAGCACACCGTGTTGAGCTACAGTAGATATTGGGGTCATCTTGGGGTCCCAGTCCTTCCAGCCTGCTCTCTGCAGAGACTTTCCCAGCTGAATCCCATGATGTCTACATGTCCTTACCAACCTGGTCAATCCCAGGAACTCAAGCCACCCAGTCCCTTTCCCAGATCTCACCCAACACAGCTGTGTACATCCGAACCTGGCTTAGGTCCTGCCCACATCTCCCAACCCTCCAAACCCTTCTACGTCGGCACACTGGAAATCAGTACAGCTCCTACTGCCTCAGTGACTTCCCCGCATGCTTTCTCCTCTCCTAACATAACTGAAGCCCATTGTCTCTGAGGACTCGCCACCCTCTCAGGTGCAGGTTATTTTATCTCCCGCATCCCCTAAACAGTGGGTCTTTGAGGTGAGATGGGGCTGTCTTGTTCCCATTGCTACTTCCACACCAATCTCCTCTCTCCTTCAGAGCCCCTAGCTATTGGGGACCTGGCCCTGACTCACTTCCTCTCCACAGGATGGACTGTCACAATCGGGGTGGCCTCCCAGTGTCTTAGCCCCCTTGACTCCCTCACTTTTCCCAGGCTCCCTCTCCCACAGTCCTACCCCCAGATCCTGCCATTACAAGAAACTGCCCCACCTCAGGAATCTGGATGGCAGGCACCCCACTCTCTGAGCTCCTATCTTTCCGGCTCTCTTATTCTCCAAAAATGCTATGTTCTCATTGAGACCTCCAATCCATTCTTTGACCCCACCATATTCTCCGCTGTCTTTCACCATCCTCGTTCATTATTCTCCTTCTCACCAGTTTAGATTCCATGACCCACCATTATCATTAGTCATCCCTTGCGCACTTAAGTCCACTGCCCCTCTCTCCATCCATTGTACTTGCCTGGCAAAATCCCAACAATGATTAAACCCAATCACTGACTCACTCTGTGCTTGCACCAGACTCCACAAACACTGATGAAGTATGATATACCACGGTGCTGCTCACTGCATGCACGTTAAACTCATGACCACAACACTGCCCAGGCATCCTAACAAAATGTCCTCATATGCTCATTTCTCCACTCCCTACGACTTCCTCATTGTCCTTAAACCTCCATTACTCCCCGCCCAAACTTTCAGCTTGTTTCACACTTCATTAAGACAGAGCTAATAGAAAAAATGGGTAGGAGGCTTGGTGTGGTGGCTCATCCCCGTAATCCCAACACTTTGGGAGGCTGAGGCAGGCAGGTCACCTGAGGTCAGGAGTTCGAGACCAGCCTGGCCAACATGGTGAAACCCCCATCTCTACTAAAAATGCAAAAATTAGCTGAGCATGGTGGCGCATGCCTGAATCCCAGCTACTTGGGAGGCTGAGGCAGAAGAATCACTTGAACCTGGGGAGCAGAGGTTGCAGTGAGCTGAGACGGTATCATTGCACTCCAGCCTGGGTGACAGAGTAAGACTCCATTTAAGAAAAGAAAATGGGTAGGAGGTAGAAATGCCATCCTTTTCCTGCATGCATTTGTACTCACTTTCTTCTTTGCTGCTTGTTACAGTGGATGAAGTGTCCTCACTCATCAAGACCCATTCCTTCACTTGTGTTCTGGAACCTGTTTCCTGCTTCCTCCCTGTGGCTTTTGTTCCTGCAGTCCCCGCCTTGCCCTCTAGTGCTAGAATCATAGTTTGTCCTCTCCACTGGACCATTCAAACATCCCCTATAATCTAAAACAGGGATTAGCAAACTCTGTAAAGGGCCAGATAATAAACATTTCAGGCTTGATGGGCCACATGGTCTCTGTTGATCAGCATTGTGCTGGTAGCAGGAAAGCAGCTTCCGATCATATCTAAATGAATGGGTATGGCTCCGATCCAATAAGACTTTATTTACAAAACAGGTAGCATGAGAATGAATCTGTTCCATGAGCCATAGTTTGCCTAATCAAGAATAGTATACAGCCTCTTACTGGGTTAAACAAAATCATGTGCTCTGTCAATAAAATTATGATGGAAGCTGGGTGCAGTAGCTCACACCTGTAATCCCAGCACTTTGGGAGGCCAAGGTGGCAGATTGCTTGAGCCCAGGACTTGAAGACTAACCTGGGCAACATAGTGAGACCATGCCTCTATAGACAATAAAAAAAAATTAGCCAGGTGTGGTGCCTTGTGCCTGTGGTCCCAGCTACTCAGGAGGCTGAGGTGGGAGGATCACTTGAGCCCAGGAGGTCAAGACTTCAGTGAGCCAGGTAGCTGGCAGGGAGAAAGGTGAGAATGTACGGAGCCCAGGGTGATTTTTGAAGGGAATGGTTACGTTTTTATTTTCTCAGATGTTTTGTGCCTGTCCATGAGTTATTTTAGATATAAATGGCAAAATATAGGAGATAGCCGCATCCTATTTTTATTATTGGCTGTTTAATTTTTTCCATTATTTCTTTTAAAAAACACTTGAGTATTTCTTTCCAAAATCGGTGGAGATTCAACTGTCTCTCGTGGTGATTGTTACACCTGGATTAAGGGTTGGACTCCAGATGAGATCTGTGACTATTGGGTCTCCTGAGATAGGGTGAGGTGTGTGTGTGTGTGTGTGTGTGTGTGTGTGTGTGTGTGTGTGTGTGAGAGAGAGAGAGAGAGTGGGAGAGAGGATGTGTGTACATGTGCAGGGGGTGCTCTGGAAGGCTGAGGAGTTTAGATGAAGGAAGTGAAGGAAGCACTTTTCAGAACCCAAAAAATTGTAATGATGCCTCACATCCAGTTTTCTCACCCAAATAAAACAGCCTTCACTTTTAGTCCATAATAACAGTCTGCATGTAATAGTTAATGCAAGTGTGCCTTTAAAGACATTCTCATATACTCTAGATAGCTCTCTTTTACTTAGTCATTTCAGAGCACAGATTAGAAAGAGCTTCACTGAAGTCCCTTTGGTTGGGTATGTTCTCTGCTTGGTGAAACCACGGCCACTATGAATAGGACCCTGTTTGTTGCCTCTTGTCACTCTCCAATGGTTTCTCCAGGGCTAAGACATTATTGTAGAGAGTTGACATGTCTTCTCTTTTTCTGTGATGTCTCGACCTGCTGAGAGCAATTGGTGCAGGTACCCCAGGGCCTGAGCTAGTCCAGGATCCGTCTCATCTCTAAGTAGTTAACCTGGGGTCCTCTGCCCTCTGCCTTGCAGGGGTAGCCAGCGTCAACACTCTTTCTGCCCTACCGTGCCTGGCCACTGGGATTATAACTGATTTCTCTTCTTTATCTTATCCCTTCTGGAATAACTAAAAGATTTCAAAAAGAATTCAAAACCGAGACACAATAAACACACACAAAAAGTGTGGCACTTACAATTTTAGATTATTAAGATGATTAGATTGTTGAGCCTCTGTGTGGCCAAAGGCCTGTAGAGAGGGCTTTGGAGGGACCACAGCGGGTCAGGAGCCAGAGGGGACAGTTACTCAACCCAGGAGACAGGAGGTCAAACCTAAGGGAGAAGAAAAGCCAAGGATGATGCTAGAAAAAAAGAACAGAAACAGAAGGGAGCCTGGGAGGGGCCCGCACTAAGGAATCCAGAAGCAGATATCAAAATTGGAGCTTGAGTGGGGCTTACGGAGCTAGAAGCAAAACTAAAACATCTCGATCTTTAGCATCTTGCAAAAGGTAAACCTGGCTGGCAGAGTTTTGGGGAGTACAGTGCTTTTCCTTGGCTTCAGGATCCCCCCTTTCCCAACTCCTTTGACCTTCAGACATGGATTGCAGAATCAATGTTCATTGATTATGGTGCTTTTATTGGGACACAGCACAGACATGCACAATTCAGCCAGCTCTCCCCTCACTGTGGTGGTGGCCTCGTCCATTTGGGTTGCTCTAATGAAATGCCTTAAACTGGGTGGCTCATAAACAACGGAAATGTATTTCCCACAGTTCTGGAGACTGCGAAGTCTGAGATCAAGGAACCAGCAGATTTGATGTCTGGTGAGGGCCTGTTTCTGCATCATAGATGGTACTTCATATGGTGGGGGGACAAGGCAGCCTCTTTTATGAGGCTACCCCTTCAGGACCTAATAAAGCCCCAAAGTCCCCACCTTCTTACACCATCACATGTTAAATTTCAACATATTAATGTGAGGGAGACACAAACATTCAGACCATAGCCGGTGGGCAAGGGCTGAATCCCCCTTGCGGCATAGCCCAGGGGATTGAGAACATTTGGAAAGGGAGAACTGGAGTGAACAAGCCATGTTCAAGGGTGAGCGAGTGCCCATAAGCCACAATCCCGGGAGTAGGAGGATGGCAGTGGACAGGCACACAGACAGGTCTTTCTGGTGATGATGTGATACTCAAAGCCATTGGAAGGATGGCCACGTGTTCTGAAAACGATCATCAGGGAGACAAGAGAAAGAACTCTTCCACCCAGACATACCAGATACCTCTTGCCTACCCAATTATGGCCAATATTTAGGGGCCAGGAGTGATGATTCAGAGTCAGGTTTTTTGGTGTTGTTGTTGTTGTTTTTGTTTTGTTTTGTTTTTTGTGGGGGAGAAGTCATGGTGATTTTGAACCTTGGAGGAAAAGAATAAAGCCATTATGGAGAAAGTTGAGTGTATGAGTGGATTATAAGCCTGCAGGGTGGCCTGGTACGGGCTGTCACCCACTTAATTAGAGTAACAGATTGCTCATACCTCAAATATCCTCTGAGTAGGAAAGGAAGGAGCAAAAATGGAATGAGAATAACAATGATGATGATAAAGAATTAGCTGATATCAGATGTTTTCTCCTCGGTTTCTGCTTGCCCAGGTCTGACTGGTGCAGCTTATAATTAGTCTCTGCTTGCAGATATGTGGTTCCAAAGACTTGTGGATTAAAGACAAACTCTAGAATTTCTCAGTACCTGACAAGTTGTAATGTGAAAAGCTACACTTAGTCCATTAAAGATTTTTCACAGTGACATTTGAGTGCAGCTTGAGAAATATGCCACCTTGCCATTTATCATTTTCAGGGCACGGGTATTGGAAAGGAGTTTGCTATGAAGAACAAAACAAAATGGATTGCATGTGTAGAGGTGAGCTGGTGAATACTGATAAATGTACTTCACTGAATGTCAGCAAATGTCACTTGAGAAGCCATTTGCAACTACCATAACAGCCTCCCAAACCCAACAAAGAGTAGCGAGAACGGGTAAAATGAACGGGGCGTCTTGCTTCCACATGAATAAGCAATCAGCCCTCTCAGAAGTTACACCGGAAAGTTGTTAAACTTGATAGAAGAAGGTTTTTCAACCATACTGACGCACAATATAGGTTACTACAGAGGCTGGAGACTTTCTGAGGACGTCAGCGCTGTGACTCTGGGAAGGACTTAATAACCCCTTCTCTTCCAGGTAGGTGCCTTCCTTTAGTACGTGCAGCCACTGGCTGTCTCTGAGACATACTTTCTGGGTTTTTCCTGCTCCAGCTTGCTGCTTTTGCTGTTTCTGCAGACCCCTCTATGCCCCACCCACTCCTAATCTAGCCTCCCTTGCAGTGTAATCCGGGAATGGCTGCAGTTGTGAGCTGGGATGCGGTCCTCACATGCCATATCAAGAGAAGACCCAACGGAAGCACCCTTGAGCCAAGTTTTCAGTCTCTCATTCCAGAAAGAATTTTCAATGTGTCTTCTGGTTAATGTGAAAATTGAAGTAATGGACTCAGCTTCTGGTTCATTCTTGGTGACCTAGCCAAAACTTGCCCTCTGTGTGATTTAGGATTTCTGGAAGGTGGGGCCAAGTGATCTTCAGAATTCAGCTTGGGCTGAGATGTTCCCTTCTTCCTCCTCAGCCTGGTGAGTCTCCAGACTTTGCTGCAGAGAAGTAAATGGGAAAGAAGATCATATTCTCAGAAAAGCACTCCAGGGAATGTGAGACTAATTAAAATAAAATTCCAGCCCCCTCTTCATTTTCTAATCTCTGGGGGCTCCTCGTCCTCTTTAATACATACGAGGTCATCCAATACTTTTTTTCCTCCTTTATACCAAGACAGTTTAACAGGGTAGCCTTAATTTATCTGGCCTTGTAAAGATACCACACACACACACACACACACACACACACACACACACACACCATTGAGGTCAGTTCAGTTTTCATTGGTGCAATGCTGTGGTGTATGGCTCAGACACAAGAAGCCCTTTGTTGAATGTACATCCCAGACTCTGTCCCCGAATGTGCTAATGGACACACTTCCCTCTTCACACTGTTCTGCCGTTATGTTTAGCCTGTGTACATTGGAAATGAACACATCTTACAACCAGGAAAAGATGGGCTCTTGGGAAAGCGAGCTTCCCTCAGATGAACACGGAGGGATGGTGCAGGAAGGAGGGGTTGGAAGCTAGCTTTTCTTCAGCCACACTCCTTGCAGAGTTCTTCATAATTCTGGGTGTTTCCTCCTTATGAATTAGGTGCTTCCCATGGAAGGGACTTTACTTGGGTCTCGGGAACTCACAAGCCATCTGCTTATTATTGAAATTGAATTGCCTTCAACTTGTTGACTTTTATATCAACAAGGATCCATAATATAGGCTGGCTATACTTTACTCAGTTAAGGCATTTCCTGAAGAGCAAATCTCTGCTGTGTCCCAGTGTGGATTTCATGTCCCAGACCCCAAAACCTACTAAAGCATAAAAGCATGTTCCAAAGAAAAGACAATATGGGTGCAGATTTCTCATTGTGCCAGTATTCTTTATTTTCCTAGTTGCTGTAATTTTAAAATTTGTATCTTAAAGCTCAAGCTAATAAGCATCTGTTCCCTGGAGTGAAAAGAAACTGTTCATAATTGATTAATATCACAGGAATCCTGTAATTGCTGGAGGCTAGAGCTATGTAAAAACCTACCTTCTTATTGTTTTGTCTTTAAAGAACTAAAACAAAAGCCTTGTCTATAGACAAGGGTAGCCAATATTGTCTCTGTCTTTCAGTGAGAAAAAGCAAAGCTGGTTTGGGTGAGCTACTTTACCCACTAATTAGTGGCAGTAGCAGGTTTCCTTGTTTTTAATCCAGCGGCTGTTTACAGTGGACTCTTCTCTGCTCTATGAATAAAAACCTAACAAGCCCCCTTTAACCATTTTGCATTCTGGGATGTTTCAAACAAAATGTTAAATTGTTACCACAAGAGGAAGATTTGTTAAAAATACAAAACTCCTTAGAATTGCAGTAATCCCCTCACTCTTGTAAGAATGTAAACAGGACATCAGTTTAGGGGACATTTGCCCATGGAAAAGTCTCCTCTGAGCAAGAAACTTCACCCACTGCAGGGTAGCAAGGAGCATCATTTAATTGGCTCCAGACATTCCCAATCTCAAACTGAGCTCCCCTGTCCTTGAAAGGCTGGAAAGATACAATAGTAAAAAGGGAGACAAATAAGCAAATTTCAGGTTAACTCTGCAGGCAGGCCATCCTAATGAGAAATGGTCAGAGGAATTTATTATCAGACTTCCACATAACTTCACTCACGTATTCATTCGTTCAAGTAGGCACTTTTAAATGCCTGTGTCAGACCTGACATAATGTCTTACCTGTATAGCAATTTTACTTAAAAGTCATACTTCTTGCCATCTGGAATCACATTCAATCTTTATGGCTCAGCTCAAACTCCATCTCTTCCAGGAAGCCTGCTAAGATTTCTCCCATGCTTCCCTGTGTGCTCCCAACCAAGGACACCCATAAAACAGCATTGTTCTGTGCTGTCCTGAACTGGGTACATCTTTCTCCCCAACAAGTGTTAGTTCCCTGAAAAAAGGGTCTCGATCTTATCTCTGCATCGTTGAGATAGTCTTTCCTAATCTGCTCTTTAAAATGAGACTTAAGGCAGTGAAAGCTGGGTTGTCTCTCACTCACATTGAGATCTAAACCACTTTGGTGTGAATATATGGGAAGCAGCCTTCTCCTCCTTGGCTACTGACAGTGTCTGGATTTGGCATTCAATGAAGGTTGTACCAATGATATAGGCTGGGGAAAAAGTGGATGGGTCCATCAGGATAATCTGGGTGCCATGCAGGCAACATCAGACTGGTTAATTTGGAGGAAGAGGCGCTGAATTATCCAACCAATGGTGTAGATGCAGCCTTTGCTGGCAAAGCTCTTTCCCCCACCTCTGTATCAAATATGCTTCAGAGATTTGGGAGTTGACACTGCATCCAGATATAGTGGGATAGAAATGGAGAACATTCACATTTTGTTCTACAGTTGCCAGCCTTGAGGCATCCCGGCTTCTTTCTTACTGCATTAACTTATACTATTTCCCAGTGGAAAAGGTTTGCTGTAGGAATTATTATAATTTCCCTCTCTTATTTCTGCCCAGCTAGTCACAGGGGAAAGAATACCTAGCCTTACCAACCCCACACAGCCAATTTTGCTACTGAAATATAAGATTTTGCATGAGATCTGCATATGTTAATGACTTTTGATGAAGAGATTTTCTTTTTTAAATCAGAGATTCAGAATTCCTTTCCTTCCTTGTGATACCTATTATTTTCATGTGGCCCTTTCAGGGAAGAATTTTTCTTAAAAAAATTTCAATCTTTTAACACAAAGAGTCCCCTAGGCAGGCAGAATACATCCTGTCAGAGCCAAGTGTCAGGCCAGAAGAACCTGTGCTTTGAGTCACTTGACAGATACACAGAGTTTAACAAGTTCTACTTTTTCCCTTAAAAATACACAAAACTCACTTAATGTAATTCATAATAACCCTTTCTTACCATTTCAAATATTTTCAGTTCCTTAAAATTTGTTTCCCTGCACAATTAGGGGGAAAATTTTGCTTCCGTTTTAAGAAGAAAAATATATTTAAAGTTTCTAAAAGTAAGGATGGCTGAAACGTTTCCCCTCTTGAACTGTCATTCAGAAAAAATATATTTCTATATTCATTTACTTCTGATGTGAGAACAGAAATACCACCTTTGCTCAAAGAAAGTTTTTTGAAATGATACAAATCGATGTGTGCTTGTTTCTAGAATTGATACCCATGTATTCACTGTAGCGGTGGGAATTCCTGCTAGGGGAATCCACATTTCGAGAAGTACTCCCGCCTTGGGAGCATTTAAGGAAATTTTAATATCCAAACAAAAGCAGTATTATCATCACTACCCACTCCCTCCCTTCGAGGAAAAACAATTAATAATTTGCATATGTTCATAACACAAATTATAAGACAAAGGGCCCCTCACAGGCTGTGGGCAATACACAGCCTTCCACAGGCTGCACAGTCCCAGAGCTGAACTGTTCTAGCTTCCGAATGAATAGCATTAAGCAGCACCACTAAAGCGAGGGGTTCTGGGCCCTCTGGCCCATTCCCACTGTAGAATCGAGTGTCTTCAATCAGAAACATCTCCCAATCTTTCCGTAAGCTTTGGGGGGGGGGGGGGGGCGTGGGGGGAAGAACATATAAGGCCAAATGGGGAAAAAGACATATACTCTATACTCTTCTTTTTTTAATAGCCAAACATTGTAATGCTAGCTAAACAGAAATTCTTGTCTGTTAATAGGTTCCTTTAGTTTGTAATAAATAGGAATGCTAATGACTAAAATTTGGTATTTGGTATGCACAAGCTTTTGTGAGCTTTTTTTTACACTCCTCATTGACATGCAATATGGCAAGCTTCCTTTGAAATATATTTATAAAATAACTACAGTATAATTAAACCAACAAAGCCATCTTTTAAGTAAGCTTAATAGCTCAGGTTTTTTTTTTTTTTTCACTTCGGTTAAAATTTATTTTAAAAAAGAAAAATAGTTATGTCTCAGTCCCACTGTATATTTTATTCTGTGCATCTAATATTTCCTTTGCATCTACAATCTATGCATATCTAATTCTTTTTGACAACTATGATTATTAATAAAGTACTTGTGAAAGATATGCTTCATAGCTTCTTCAACAAGAATAATGTTTTTTTGTTAATGGAAATTGTAACATATCTTGACAGATACAATATATAAGATGTGCTTTTTTCTTAATTGTTAATATTGCTGTGCTGAATACACAAGGAGTAGATCAACAGCGATGGCAGGTAATAATCAGAGTGGATGCCATTTCATACAATGTAACTAAAAATATTTTAATGATATGAAAGCAATAGATAAATAAAAGCAATTATGTTTAATTTTGCTTTTGGTATGCCGGCAATTTTTGGTTGTTGCTGCTGTTGCCAGTGCGCTTAGAAGAGGAGGAAGCTCGAAGCGCAAAGCAGCCGGACCGAGGCAGCTCTGCCTTCTTGCAGCCCAAGGGTCCTGCAAGCCGCCCTTTCTCTACTCTCCGCAGCTTCAGCGATCCAGGCGCGCAAGGCCCGGCTGAATGCTAATTTGGGATACACAGGAGCTCAAGTTCACCAAGTTTTCCGCAGTTTTGCAAATCCTTTTCCTCCTCGCCCTGCCTGGCGGTTTAAGACCACGCCATTTCCCAGAAAGAAAAACTCAAAAGATCCCAGGCGCCGGGCTGAAGTCACTTAGAGTCGACTCTGGCTGCTCCTCCGCCTCCCCATCCCTGGTCGCTGCTCGGCTCTGCCCCTCGCGCCTCGCCCCCTTCTCCCGAAACTCCGTCCTCTCCGCGGAGGGGCTGCCTTGCCCCCAGCCCACCCTCCGCGTGGAGAATAAACACAATTGACATCACTCTTACAATCTTTATTTAAAACTGTTTCCAAGGTTACAAATTGCCGAGCCTCGAAGCAACAGGTTCCTCCGAAGCGGTATCATTACAGATTAACTGTAATGTGTAGGATTAGAATAAAAGCATAAGGGATTAGGTAAAAGGGCGACGCTTGAGACAGAACGCCCGAGCGCATCTCGACTGAGTCAGCCGGGGGAGACTGCGAAGGCGCAGGGTGTCGTGGTGCCGCGGCGCCGCCAAGCCAGACTCGGTTCCTCCGCTCCCGGCCCCGGAGCGGTCAGGACGTCGGCGCCGGAAGGGCCAATGAGGCCGACGGTTTTGGAGCCAGGCTTCCCGGACGCCAGGGGCTAGGGACGGGGCCCGGGAACTGAGGAAGATGAGGGGCCGAGAGGTCGTGGAGGCGGAGGGCGCGGGCGAGGAAGGCCCAGCTGGGAGCTGCGGGAGGCGCCGCGCCGGGGACGCGGTCTCCGGCGGTGCGAAGCTCGGGGAAGGCGGCGAGGGGGCCCGCACACTCGCACCAGGCACCGGGTTTGTCCTTGCGGCTGACGCTGCCTTCAAGGCCCAGGCCTGATGGGGCCCTTCCTGGCGTCCTCCTCACCCCCACTCCGCCGCGCCTCCCCTGTCCGGCTGGGGCTGGGG
This sequence comes from Sapajus apella, assembly GCF_009761245.1. Classification (NCBI taxonomy): domain Eukaryota; kingdom Metazoa; phylum Chordata; class Mammalia; order Primates; family Cebidae; genus Sapajus; species Sapajus apella. The sequence continues at coordinate 18,353,591 of NW_022436984.1, forward strand.
GCCGGGGACCGCGGCAGGGCACGGGCAGCAGCGCAGGCCGCCCGCATCCTTCCGAGCCCAGGCTTCGGGCCTTCGCAGCCCGCCCAGGCCGTGCGCCCTATTGGGCCACCTTCCCACCGGCATTCGCCTGCCCCTCTCGCGCCAGGAAGGCCCTGGAGCTCCCTCTCCCCTCACACCACTTCCTGCGGGGCCAGGGCTGGCCGTGCTGCCCCATTTGGACTCAGGCCTGCCCTGGGCCACGGCCTCGGGCCGCTGACGCAGCCCCGAGGGCTGTTTGCGTGTCGGGGTGGAGGGCGCGGGGCTGGAAAAACAAACAGGGCCGGGGCGCGGAGCCTCGGGTGGGGCAACGGGGGGGCTGGAAGGAAGTGCGCAGTGTGGCCAGAGCGCGAACAAAGCCCTCTCGGGAGCCCCGTCACCCCTCGGTGACCCCAGGCCCGCCCTGCTGAGCCGCGGGGCTCCCGGGCCTCGCCTCCGAGCAGGCCGCACCGCTCTGCGGGCGCACGCCAGGCCTCCGCGGCCGCCCGGGCCGGTGCTCCCCCGCGTCCCCGCCGGCCGAGCCCGCGGCCCGCCCCGATGGCGCGAGGGACAGCGAGGCTGGCAGTGGAGCCTCATTCAGCCACGGAGCCCACAGAGAGAGGCTGAGGAGGACTCCAGGCTGCTGTCCGTCAGGAAACCGGGCGACTCTGGGGAGCACTGGAGCCACAACTCTGCCAGCGGCCGGGGAGGGGCTGAGAGGACTTCCAAGTGGACGGAAGTGGGCGACCAACTTCGCCGCGACGCCTGCTTCCTACAGAAGGGCCTTTGCTGAGGCGGCGGGAGGGGACTGTTGCAAACAGCTGTTCCTCATACATATTTCATTACACAATCAGATAATGCGTCCCACCACCTTCTCAATTATTCACAGATAAACATTTTCAAGACGTTTTGACATCTGTCTTAGTGCCTGCTATTAATTTAGTAATCACTGTAGTTAAAAATGTATGGGATTTTTGCCGTCGGAGCACCTCCTATCCGGCGCGCGGGCCCAGTGTGGGACTGCGGCTGGGAGCCCGGGCCCTCCGGAAGTGAAGACACCTTTGGAGGTGAGACGGCCTCTCTAGCGCGTTGACACTGTTGATGGAAGGGATTAAAGGGGTATCGGGTTATTTTAATTTATTGTTGAAGATGATGACTGTCCCCTCCCCCACCCGCATAACCTCCTCACTTTCCCACCCCAGCCGTGGACCCGACAACACCTTTCAGCCCTTTGCCCCGGGCAGCGGAAATGGTTAGCTTCGTCTAGGAGTTTCTGCTCAGGAAGACGCAGGCAACCCTAGTCGGCGTAGAGAGAGAACCGCACGCAATCACTGAGCACGAGTTCTCGCAACAAAAATACTAGCAGTAACAGCGATCCACACACTCAAGAGGTCTCCAGCCTCCGAAGTTTTGCCCTGAGCCTGTGGCCCTGGCAGAGGTGACAAGGGCATTTGGGAAAGACAGAAATAAATTCGCTCCAGTGACTGTACACGGGGCATTTGGGGCTATGAGAAAGCGAGCTGCTTTTCTGCTTGAGTGGTAAATGTTGCAACGGGCATAGCTATGTGGACGCAAACCGTTTTTAAAACCAAAGAAGCAGAGTTGGAAGAACCTTGTATGGTTGAAAATAATATCAAACATTTCCAACTTCAAAATGCTGGGATGAATTATTGGGAAAGCTCTAGATAAATGACCAAAACAGAGGGAAAATACTCAAAGGTAAACGAGTTTGGTTTTTTGTGCTCTGAATCTCAGCTACCGGGAATGAAAGTTACACTTTGAGTTTGAGAGTGATGTCTATTTATTTCTCTTCCTTTCTGTCGCAGTCTCTTTCCCAGGTGAGTTAGCAGGTGGACTTTGATTTTTAAAACTATCTCATTTGGGAACGAGGAAAAACAAATCTGGTGAAAGAAAATGTCCCTGGAAGAAACTGCCCTTCCAACGAAGATTAAGTGACTCCAAAGTGATTTTCACTCTTTATTGTTCAAAACGTCCACAAGAACAAACTCGCTAAAATTTCCAGGAATTAACTGTATCTAAAAAAGAAAAGGACATAGTGTTTGCCCCCAAAAGAGAAGAAATTCTTTCCAACTCACACCCCCATACTCTTCTGTTTCTAGGGCAACTACATCTGCAAAAACATGTCCTCCTGTGGCGTTTTCCGGGTGGTTCATTTCTTCTTCACAAAATGGACCCTCCTCTGCCCCTTGGAGGGTGGTCATCCGACTTGCTGGCCCAGAAAGTCCTTTTTTCCTCCTTCTTTGTCTAGATGAATCTTCTCGGACTTACACTCCACTTTTAGATGAGAGAGGGAGGCTCAGAAGATGTGCTCAAAAGAGAGAAAGTTGGGAAGGGAGGTGAAGTGGAAGGGAGAGCACCCCTGCTCTAGGGAGCCTGCCTCTTCTACAGGAAACCTGGAGGTAGCCACTAGAACTGGTTAGGCAGAGGGAGCTCACACTAAAGTCAAGCCTGCCTAGAGTAGTTTCTGAGGACTCGCCCAAGAGCCCCTCTGGAAACCCCTCTCTGCAACCCTCCAGCTCCACTGGGAAAACGTGCTCAGCCACAGACAGGGGAACTGGGGGTGAGAACTTCCCAATATATCACACACACACAAAAATGTAAATAAACTGTGTAATTTGGTTTACTTTGAAGTGCGTTCTTTTGTAAACGTATTTGACTTACAGGATATTGGGATGGAGATGGGGGCAGGAGGATGAGCATCCTTTTGAATGATCAAGTTTAGGATAAGAAGGGTGCAAGGGGCAAAATAAGGGCCCTCCACCTTCCCAGGCCACGGTTAGAGCTAAATGTTCCCATAAAGAATTCATAATTCTTTATGGGAACTACTGAATCTCCCAGTAGTGAGTGAGAACTTGTATGCACTCCACCCAAATCCTCCTTCAGAATGCAATCCCCTAAGTCAAAAATCATAAGAAGTAAACAATAAAAACAATCTCGATCAAAATGAATCATTCCCGGATGGCCCTTTTCTGGGTATCTCCAACAGAACTGAGAGGAAGGCAAAAAGTTTGCCTCTGGGTGGATGAGGCCTTGGTTCTTTCTAGTGGCCAAGACTTGACCTGAAACCTTTCATTCACCCAGTCGGCTCAACCAAGTTTCTCCTTCTGAGCCAACGTCCCTCTAGCAGGAAGCCCCCTTGGCCTTGAGGCCGGGTCCTCATTCGACGGGCTCTCCCCGGTCGCGGCTTCCTATCTATCTGCCCATGTGGTTGGGGTCACTTCTCGCGGGCACTGTGACTTTCGTCTGCGTCTGGACAACTGAATGTGCACCCGTGCGTTCAAATAATTATGTCCGTGGACACTTTATTCCTCAAATTCCTCTGTTAGTGTTCCTTTAATTCTCCCGTATGTATTCGAGAACGATTGCCTGTACGTTCCATGCATAGTCAGGTGACTCAGCTTGAGTCTGAGCTCAAATGTGCGCGACCCCCTGGATCTGCATGGGGAGGAGGAGAAGGTGTGCACGTGCAAACGCGGGACTTTGGGTGGAGTGTGAGGTTGATATGGCTTTCGGCCCCAGGGCGCTCTAGGCCTCTTTGAAATACCTTCATCAGCCCAATTTCTTAATCTTTCCGGACAAGGAGCGGGACCCTCCGCGATCCTGCGCCCCACCATTCTTTGGGAAAGATAGGACCATCCTCTAGGACCTCTCCTGGTGAACTGTGGCCAGGCTGGGCTGAATGGGCGGTCGGAGGTTTTGATGTCGCCTCCTGGCTCTCGACTGCACCCATCACCCAAGACACCTCGAGGTTGAACGCGCCCTGGGGCTCTGTCCGGGGAGGTCGTGGCGTCTCGGGGCGAGTGGTATGCACGTTTTGGGGCAAAACTCTCCTAGGCCTCCCAGGAGCAGCTGTCTTTGTAACTTGGAATTGGCCTGGGCCCGCCTCCCTTGGCCCCTCCTCCAGCCCCTACGGCAACTCGCAGCGCTCAGCGGGCCCCCAGAGCTCGCGTCCTGTACCACACTGGGGCCTCGTCATCCTTCAGGGTCCCTGGGGCATCGTAGGGGCCTGAACCTGGAAGAATGGGGGCCAACAAGACTGGCCAAAAATTTCCTGGGGCGGTTTTGCGATGTATTCCTCAGCCACAATTAGCGTTTCGGTCCCGCGCGCCTACCTGTTTCAGAGGCCAGCGGGAACGCTGGCCTCAGGTCTGTGGGGGTGAGGCTTGTGGTGTGTGTGCACGTGTTCGCGTGCGACTGGAAGCGTTTACTTGTGCATTCCTAGAATCTTGTAGATGTGTTTTCTCGTTAGAATGATGCGGACTTGCTGCTAACTTCAGGTCAGTTTGTTTGGAAAGGGAGAATGTCAGTCCGACGGTCGGTGGTTGCGTCTTTCCTGAGCATTCTCACAAAGTGAAGCCGCCTCCCCTCCCCCGTGCACTCTCCCAGACTGGTTCAAAGGACCCAGGCCCCAGGTCCCCGAGGCCTGGAGGGCTGAGGCCCTGGTTGTGAGCCCTGGTGCTCTGATTCTAAGGCCCAAGCTGCCCCGATGCCCACTAAGGGTCAGGTTGGAAAACCTACGTAGGAAAGAGGGACCTGGAGAGCTACCCCCACATCCATGGCAGGGTGGAGTCCCGACCTTGGCATATTGTACCTACCCACTTGGCATCTTCCTGCCGACCCTGTCTGGGATCCGTATTGGCAGTGACGGGGGAGGGAGGAATGGTGAGGGAGTTGGGTCTGTCTGTATAGGACGGAAGTGAAGATGGAAAGAGAAGAAAAGAAACAAAACTGGCTAGGGACAAGGAGATGGGTGAGGCTGGGGTTACGATGGAATTGAAGCTGCCTCGGAGAGCAGCGGCTTTTCACCCTGCTATAGGGAGGTGCGTTTGGCTGCGCTGTTCTCCCCCCCCAACTCCCGCCAAATAAAGCTAATGATGTAGTAATTTAGGAGGGGGAGAGGGGCTGGGCAAAAGGAGAGAGGGGAGAGGATGGGGAAACGTGCGCCCCAAGAGCGAAAGCAAACAGCTGTCGAGGCGCTGCCCGCTGCTCAGGCTTCCCAACAGGTTAGCTATACTGGGATCCACCCGGCATTTCGCAGGAAGGGGGGGGGCAGACAGAGCGAGGGGGAGAGAGTCTCACTAGAGGACAGAGGGAGGGAGGGAAAGAGAGATAGGAGCCAGAGAGCGCACTGCGCGGCTTAAAAGGAGAGACTTACTAATGAATATTTATCCGCCGCTGCTTCGTGCTCCCGGCTTCCCTTACCTTTCCGCAGGTAAGATCCTCCCCGTGCCCCAGCCCCGGGGACCCTCCTAGCTCCCCAGTCGGGGAGCCAGTGGCTGCGCGGGAGGGCTCTCGGTAGGTGGGGGTGGGAGGGCGGCTCTACTGTGCATTCACTTTGGGTGCCCGGGCATGCGACCCTGCACGACTAGGAACGGCGTGCGTGGGCTCCCTGTGTGGAATGAGTGTGAGCATGTAAGAGTGTGTTTGTGTGTGTGTGTGAGAAAGAGACAGAGAGACTATGCACCGCAAGCGCGCGCGCGTTTCTGGCGTGCTCTGGGAACATTTTCCGACTTTTCACTCGGACGCCCTGGATTTCTCCCCTTTGCCTTTCTCTGTTTCCCCTCCCCCTTCTCTCGCCCTCCCCTCCCCCACCCCGGTCTACCCCACCCTACCCCACTCCTACCCCGGCTGCTAAGGCGCTCTTCTGCCGGCTATTGTACGGCTGGCGCGGGCTCCCTCGGGCCGCATCCCGGGCCTCTCATAAAAGATGAATAGTTCTGTTTCCGCCGTAAACCCCCACACAAAGGCTGCCCGGCCACGGGGTCCCACGTCCGCCTTCCTGGGGACTTCGGCTTTTGAGGTGCTGCCGCGCCTTCTTTCTCCCTCCCCATCTCAGGGCGCCAGGGCCCAGACCAAAGAGCTAAGAGTGATCGAGACTTGGAATTACGGGGTGGAACTCTTTGGGGGCCGCCTGTCAGGACTCCTGGGCTGCAACCCCGAACCCAAAGACCCCCAGGGGAAGGGGGCCTCTTCCCATACCGCCACCTCCGCTGTCGCCTGCGGGAGGAGCACGGGGAACCCAGGCCAGCAGAGGGGGAAAGAGGGAGGGGAAAAAGGAAAAGGTCGGGGAGGGGCTGACCATATTAACAGAATTCTTTAAACGGACTTACCGGCCACCTGTTGAGAATTCCTCTGGGGTCGGCAGGCTCCGGAGTTGCGCAAGGTGGACACACAAAACCAAAAGCCAAAGTTGGAAAAAGAAAATTCTTTCTCTGACCATACCAGACGCGGCCGGTCAGGCTCGCAGCTCTGCGCTCGGATCGGGCGGCTCTACAGCCAAGACCGACTTTGCCCTGTCCCCGGATGCCCCCCTCATCCCACGCCTCCGTGGGACTCGGGACTCAGAGCTCACGGACTCGGCGCTCAGGGCCCAGCACCAGCATCTCGGCTTAAGCCGGGGCAGGCTCGCTAAGCCCTGCTCAGAAGTCAAGAGCAGCAGCACTGCCGCTCCTTGCGGCCTTTCATGCCGCGGCCGCTCCTTATTCTTGTGTCTCGGCCTCTCCCAGCCCCCTCGGACAAAACCCCCAGAGCCCGGCCACTCTCTTCCCTCTAAATCCCCTTCGGGGTCAGTGCTCTACCAGCACTGGGCCGCGCGCCTCTCCTGCCAGCCGTGTGGCTCTTAAAGAGCCGCACCCCTCCTCCGCCCTGCGCGATCCCCCGACCCCCGCCTCCCCTCCCCCCTCCTCCCGATCTAGCCCCCCACGCCGACGCCTGAGGTCCCTGCTGCCCCGACCGTTGCCTGCGGACTCCCAGCCCCCTCCCCTCGCCTCCTCCCCTGAGCAGCCTGTGGGCCTGGCCTCGAGGCCACAGGGCTGAGTTCTACCCTCGCCTCAGGTCCCCTTTCTCACCAGCAGTGCCCACCCCTCCCTTCCCTGTCTTTACTTTAGCCCTCTAGGTGGATCAAGGCCCGGGCACCGCCTTTGCCCAGCTCAGAGGTGATGCCTAAAGATTGCCAGTTTCGGGTTGAGTTAGGGGTTATGGGATGGGAAATGGGGCAGGGCATGCTAGTGGAGCTAGGGAGAGAGAAAGGAAGAGAAGCAAACCAGATGGACTTGGAGGGCTCTCTCAATCCCAGGGCCTACTTGGCCTTTTGGCTCCTTCCCACGACCTCCCAGAGATGCTTACCCTGGAATGGGGTCCTGAGGTTACCAGCCTGACTAGGCCCACTGTGTGTCTCAGGGATTCTGGGCGTGTGTGTTGGCGGGTGGGGTCCAGAAAGTCCTGAATGTGGATCTGGCAGTAGCCTGCTTCCCAAGCCCATAGCATCAATTCCCCCCAAAAGTAACCCTTAAGGGCCAAAGAGCTGGGTATGCAAGGAGAGAGTGAGGGACCTTGAGCTCCAACCGTCCAGGGAAAAGGGCATCTGAGGACTGAAGCTGTTTCTAAGAGGGTGTCTTATATTTACTGGCCAGCCATGTCAGCTGCCCCACTAAGAAAAGGTGAAGCAGATGACTGCTTTGGTTTCCCTTCCTTCCAGAACTCTGGCTTCTGCCTCTCTGCCGGGCTGCCAGGCCAGTCTTGCAGGGTGGTCCTGCCTACAGCACTTCTTCAGGCCTCCCAGGGACTAGAAGCCAAAGAAGGGATCCCTCTGCTGAGGGGGGAATGCAGGACAGGTTGTGGTCCCTGCCTTCCCTACTACCACCTGTCATAACCTGTGCCTGGGCTCTGTGGATAGTGGAGGCAATGATGGGTTAGGGAGGGGAGCTGCCCACCCTTTCTCAAATCCAAGTCCTGGCACACCAGGTCTGGCTGTTCAGAAGGGGATCCTTGGGAAGAAGTGTGTGGCCTCTGGGCAGAGGAAACCAAGGGAACTTGAGGTGACAGGAGGATGGAAGGCTGATCCTCAGCCACCCCAGCATTAGTCCAGATTCACCTTTAAGGAACTGGAGTGACTAATTGATTTGCAATTGGTCCTCTTGGGAGAGGTTGGCAGTGCACTCCCTGGGCTGGATCCTGAGGCAGCAAAAGCCTCTCCCTCCACCGCCACCGCCCCCCCCCCCCACCAGTCTGGCTCACATCTCCCAAGTCTCCAGCCCCTCTCTTGGGGCTGGGTCACCGAAGGCAGCTAGGCTGGGTTTGTGCCCACCCTCCTGGGTCTGGCAGTGGGAGGTGCTGTGGTTCAAGACAGAGCCAAACTTCCCTTGTTTGAGAATGTGGGGGGTGGAGGGGCCTTTAGCGGGCGGCGGGGCTCATTAGGCAGAGCAGGGTGCCGAGAGGTGCGCGCCTGCGGCCCCTGAGGCCGTCTTTGAGCCGTCGGGGCGGCTTCATTAAGCTGCGCTAACAAGGCGTACAAATGCCGGGCCCAGCAGCTTTCTTGCAATGCCCGGCCTTAGCAGGGCGCCGGACTAATGAGGGTCACTCAAAGGGGCTGATCAAATATTCAAATTTCCCCGCACGCCAGGAACTTTTATGCAGGGAGAAAGTTGAGGCAACTGAGCTGTGTTTACTGTCCAGGGCGACAATTGCTTGGAGCGCCAGTCCCCGGAGGCTAAGGCGGGGGGCGGGGGTACGGGGAGAGAGCAGTTGTTGTTGTTGTTTTTCAAAGGAAAGTAATCGGGGTCCTTGAAGGGTTTCGCGGCCTCCCCGCCTGCATGCTGCGCTCCCCTGCGCCCTCCCTGGCCGCCTGAGCCAAGCACCTCAGTTTGCAGCTTGCGGGGAGGCCCAGACTGTGGGCCACCCGGCCAGCCCCCGCCTCCGGACGTCCTGGGAGCCGGAAGGGGCGTTGCCCCCACACGGCAAACCTTCCCCGGGCCTCTTGGGTCTGCAGTTTAGAGCCGAGCGAGGCCAAGTAGGTGCAGCTGCCCCAGCCCTTCGGATCCTCCTCTCCCGGAGGCCTGCAGACCGGTTGGCTTTCCCTGTAACCCAAAACAAGAAAAGAGTGGGAGATCTCTCTGGCTTTCTCCAGATGTGGTTGAGACTTTCCCAATGCTGGGGTTGCAGCTGACATTTGTAAATAAATGTCTTGTGGGTCCGGATGCAAGGAGAATACTCTCTAAACCCCAAAGACGTCTCTTCTCCCTGCCCCACCTGAAGGAGATCTTTTCGGTCTCTGGGGCCAGGATTGAAGTGGGGACGATGGCAGCGAATTTGTTCTGCACAGGTGACTCGGCCTGTACTGGCACCAAGTCCCAGATCCCGCAGTCACGGCGGCCAGAGAGCAGAGACCTAGGGGCTCTGCAAACTGACCTATCCACTCGAGTCTCTCTGTTCTGAGCGACTCAGAGTGCAGGCGCCCTCCGCGCGCCACCTCCTCTAGCAGTCCCCCCAGGGTCCCTTCCCAGTCCTCTCAATGGACTTGATTGGTTCCCAGAAAAGCGAGGAAGGCGACCTGGGCCCTGGAACCCAAGGTCCCTGAGCTCCTGCTCTCCTCCCCAGTGCCCAGCGCCTGGGAATTTGAGAGGGGAAGCTCTGGTGCTCCACAGCCCTGCTTGCTACCCAAACACACACTCAGAACCCCTCGACTGAGACCCTACGGAGCCTGCGCCCCTAGCCCGACCAGGAGCCAGTCCGGCCCTCCGCGCTGGGACCAGCCGCCCCGCCTCCCTGTCCTGCTCTCGGTTCTCTCAACTTACCGGCTCCAGGCGGTGGAAGTAGATCTTCAGTCCAGAGCCGAGAGGCGCTAGCGACGGCTGGACTGCGAGGTGGGCTCGGTGGGCGGCGCCGAGCTCGGCTCTTCTGGAAGGCTTGGACAGCCGGGGGCTGCCACCCGCCCCACCCGGTCCCGGCGCACAAAGCTGCACGCCTCGCCGCAGCTCTGTGCCCTACTTCGCGCTCCGGAGCCTCGGCCGCCACCCGAGCAGGCAGGGTGTAGCAGGGTGGCTGGCGCTGGGGCAGAGGCTGGGAGGTGGGGGTGTCGCCAGAGTCTCAGCCCCACTTGCCTCAGTTCTCCCTGAGTGGCGATGGTTTTTGATTTCAGCGCTTTCGGCAGAGCCCGCAGCACCTGCGCAGCCTCCCTCCGGGGATGGGCCGGCAGCGGCTGGGAGAGGCCAGGTCGCCCCCACCCGGAGGCGGGGGTTGCGGGGATGGGGAGGGGACTGACCGGGTTCACCCGCCCGCCCGGCGCCTGGGTCCTCCGCTCCGGGGGATGCAGTTTCGGGGTCACGAGCTGCTTTCAAAAAGTTGAACACAATATTCGGAAACCCACCCGTAGGAATTCTCCCCCCACACGCGGTACAATACCCACTCCCCTCCCCTTTTTCATTCCTTCCTCCCCCGCTTCCTCCTCCTGCCCCTTCCCCCTCCCACCCTTCAGCCTATAATCCTTCCCCTACGAGAGAAAGGGATCGGGAAGAGAACGTGAAGTGTCTGTTTTTGTGTCCCAACCTTTGGGCTCTTTCTGGGCCCTTAGTGACCGACCACCCAGAGCTTCTCAGCTGAGTGGCGGACTCACGGCCAGGAGGGAAGGAAATATATATGGAGTGGAGAGAGCACTCAAATGGGGCTGGGCAGATCTTCCCTTTGGAGGAATATTTTTCTGTTCCAGTCGTCGCGTTTGAGATCTGCTACCCCACGGCTGCCTCTGGCCAAGTGAGCCAGTGTGGGCCCTTCGCCAGATCCAGAGACTCCCTGCCACCCCGAAGCCTCCGAGGAGACTTGCACTTCCCGGCTTGCTCTTCTCCCCGGCCCTCAGAGGCCTGGCACTGCGGGAGTCAGGCCTAAGCAGGGCTCCGGCTCAGGGTTTAGGGGCTGGGACACTCGTAGCCCCAGTCACGTTGGGTTTCCCATTTAAATTCTCTCTCAACCTCTCTTTCTCTTTCCTCATTGAGATCACCAAAGTGGTGTAGACCCGGCGCCTTGCCCCCAGATCTGCATCGGAATGCAGAAAAGATCTTTAAAAAAAAAAAAAAAAAAAAAAAAGAGTTTTGAATTCCTCAATGATTTTTCTTCTGGAAAGGCAGCTTAGGATAATTATTTCAGCTTTATTGAGGGCAGATTAGTTGAAGTCTGGGCGCTGCGTTTCAATACGCGTTGTACACGGGCCGACAATGTGGTCATTGTTGGCTACTGTGTGTGAATCCATTCAACATATACACTTTTTAACACCAAACCAAGTCCTGTCTAAATATACACAGTGCTCAGGGAAAGACGTCTCTGACCCCGACAAATCTGCGTAAATCACACTTCCATAGTTACAGAAGCCTCACAAAGGGAGGCCGGCTCAAGATGCTGATTACATCTTCTTAAAAGCAACATACCTAAGAATAAATACCCACGCCTGGCCTGGGGGCTGTGGTAGCCAGAGGCAGAGAGGGCCCTCTGTGTTCTATGGGCCTTTTGGGGTCTGTTTTAGGCTTTCGATGTTACTTTCTCTAGAGAAATTAGACAGTTTTAGAATAATAATAGTAATTATTATTATTTTACAATACGAGCAAACAAGCAATTTTCAGGCGTTATCCACTTCATCTGGGTGGCTGGCCTCCAAAGTTTGAGTGCCCTCTGGGGCTGACAGGCAGGACCAGAGCTCCTTCTGTTGTGTGGTGAGGAATGGGCATCTGTGGGGCTTTTCCAGGTTCAGAGGGCTCTTGAGCTTCTTCGCTCCCGCAGCTCCTCCAGCACTCCTCAGAGAGGCAGCTGAATTCTGGGAGGAAACAAAGAGTTGAGTTGCTTCTTAAGATGGAAAGAAGTGTACTGTTTGGACTGTTATTTTAAAATACAGGGTGGTGGGGGCAATCCAGGCTTCTTGGCTGGAGAGGGAGTAAAGAGAAACCTAACTGATGAGGAGGGAGTTGAGGTGAATTTGGTCCATGGGCACAGATGGGTGAGGCAAGAGCGGCCTCCAGCACCCTGGGAACTGGGCTCAGGCTGCCTGGCGCCAGATGCCCCCGGAGTCCGGGATCCCTGGCTGGCGCCAAGGCCCGCTGGGCCAAGGTCGGTGTTTGGTGGGCCCCATGATCTCATCTCCCCTTTCTTCCTTGCCACTATTAGTGCTCACATAGGCAGAAAGAGGAGGCCCGACGTGCACACCATGTGCAAACCGTGCCCGCTGGGCTGGTCAGCCTTCTCTCCTTGCCTGCCGACCTGGCCTATGTGAAGCCTGGGAGACCCTCTTGCCTCCCAACAAAATCCCCGCTCTAATTGCACATCCCATTCAACAATTCTGTACCCAGGGCTTTTCGAATTTCTGGATCAACTTCTTTCAGGAAAAGGGAAGAAGAAGGCTCAGAGACAGCGGTAGAGAAAAGGGAAGAGAGAGGGAGAAGAGAAAAAAGAGAGAGGAGGGGGAAGTAGCGAGATTAAGAGTTGCAAAGATTGAAAAAAAAAATTCTCTTCATTCCCCCCCCTTCTCCCTCCTTCCCCGCTCTCTCCCTCCCCCCGCCCTCTGGCTAAGTGGTAAAACCGTCCTTACGTTCTCGGTATTGATTGGCAGGGCTGACAGTGATTGGCAGTGGTTGCCGTGGCAACGCCACAACGACACGCCACAGACCAATAGAAAAGCGAAACAAAATGTTTCAATGCTGCACTCACTGTGGATTTAGGGGAGATATTATGAGGCTGTTGTCATTAGGGCGATTGCGGTGGAATCGCTGAATCTTGACTCGGCGGTGGTTGGCTCTCCCTCTCCTCTCTCCCTCTCCCTCTCTGTCTCTGGTTCTCTCTCTGCGCGCGCGCACCGGGCTGCTCTCCTTCCTCCCTCTCTATGTGGCTGCGCGGGTGTGTGTGTGTGTGGATGTGTGTGGGGTGTGGGTGTCCCTTACGCCCTTCCTCCTCCCCCTCCTCCTCCTCCTGCTCCCCCCTCCTTTCCTTCTCCTCCTCCTCCCTCTCCTCTCCCTCCTCCTGGTCCTCATCGCCCCTCTCCTCCTCTTCCTCCCCTCTCTCTTCCTCTCCCTGAATTTTCTCCTCTTCTCTCAGGTCAGTCCATGGTATTCCGCTCCCCCCTAGACCTCTATTCCTCCCACTTCTTGTTGCCAAACTTCGCCGATTCTCACCACCGCTCCATACTTCTGGCGAGTAGCGGCGGCGGGAACTGTGCGGGAGGCGGCGGCGGCGCGGGAGGCGGCAGCGGCGGCGGGAACGTTGCGGGAGGCGGCGGTGCTGGCGGAGCAGGCGGCAGCGGCGGCGGCTCCAGGGCCCCCCCGGAAGAGTTGTCCATGTTCCAGCTGCCCACCCTCAACTTCTCGCCGGAGCAGGTGGCCAGCGTCTGTGAGACGCTGGAGGAGACGGGCGACATCGAGCGGCTGGGCCGCTTCCTTTGGTCGCTGCCCGTGGCCCCCGGGGCGTGCGAGGCCATCAACAAACACGAGTCGATCCTGCGCGCGCGCGCCGTGGTCGCCTTCCACACGGGCAACTTTCGCGACCTCTACCACATCTTGGAGAACCACAAGTTCACCAAGGAGTCTCACGGCAAGCTGCAGGCCATGTGGCTCGAGGCGCACTACCAGGAGGCCGAGAAGCTGCGCGGCCGCCCACTCGGCCCGGTGGACAAGTACCGCGTGCGCAAGAAGTTCCCGCTGCCGCGCACCATCTGGGACGGCGAGCAGAAGACGCATTGCTTCAAGGAGCGGACTCGGAGCCTGCTGCGGGAGTGGTACCTGCAGGACCCCTACCCCAACCCCAGCAAGAAACGCGAACTGGCGCAGGCCACCGGCCTCACTCCCACACAAGTAGGCAACTGGTTTAAGAATCGGCGGCAGCGCGACCGCGCCGCGGCGGCCAAGAACAGGTTAGTGGCGGGGCCCGCGGCCTGGCTACAGCCTCAGAGGCCGGGGAAGGGGAGAGGGGTTGAGATGGGGCTAGCGGAGCGGCCGCTGAGAGCCAGAGAAGCCGTGACTCCCGGCCAGTTGGAGAAAGTTTCCGCTTGCCCGGGACGCGCGGAAGAGGGGGCGGGCAGGCTGTGGGTGTATTGGTTGCTTTGCCCAACAGGGGCTTTCGTCAGGGCGGAGAGTGTGTGCCTGCGACCCGAGTGCCCGCAGCCCCTGATCCAGGCCCCTGGGAGCCTTCGCCCTGAGCGGCACCCGTGCCTGCCTCCTCAGCCCTGCTGCCAGCTAGGCGATCCTCTGGAGCCTAGAGACAGGGAGGGAAGGAAAGCACTCCTTGACATCTGGTTCTTATTTCTGTGCATTGCAAAACCCCGAGAGAAATCCACGAGCATCAGGGAGAGGAAAGTGAGTCTGGGTCCGTATCACAAGGGAAAAAAGACGAAGGCCACTGCGCAGCGGGCCTCTTCCTCCCCCCACCCTCCACAATGCTGCACGTAGCCTGATCTGGAGCTGGAGAGCCGGGCTGGAGTGGAGAGGCCTAGTGTGTGTGCGTGTGCTTGTGTGCGCGCGTGTGCATGTACTGGCCCTCCTACCCCAGCCGAGGAGAATCCCTTTGGTCCTCTAAGTTGGGAAGAGGGCAGGAGCAGCCTCCCTGCCAGCAAGTTGGCCACAAAGTCACAAAGTTGTGTAGGGCTTGACCATCACAGGAGCTGGGCCTGGGGGAAGGAGAAGAACCAGAGGGAAAGAAGGGGATAGAGGAAAGGATTGGGGAGAGAAGGGAGAAGGAAGAGAGGAAGCTGGGTGAAAGCCCTGGTGTGGAGCCTGTGTCTCTATCCAGCCAGGAAGGCCCAGGGCCTGGTGTACCTCAGGGAGCAGGGCCCCCAGCTGCTGACAGCTGCCCGTGGGTGGGGCCGGGTGTGAGTTTCTGGAGGTGTGTTTGAGTTTAGGCGGCCCAGACCTGAGCCCATGGCTCTCTCACCCCTGCCTTGGAACTCACTTTTCGTCTGATGAGGGAAGCGCCCAGGGTCAAGCCAAGGCCTCCTTCTGGAGAGCATTCCAGACACCAGGTCAAGGCAGAAGGTTCCCGGTGAGGGAAAGGGCAGCTGGAGACTGCTCAATGCTCCTCGCTTGCCTTCTCCTTTGCCCCTTTTCTGTCTCCCTGCCTTCCCCACTTTTCCGCCGCCAGCTTTCCTATTTTCTCTACCCCCGGTCCTGCGCTCTGCGCTGGGATCTGGAGAGCAAAGCCTGCGGTTCTACCCGGAGACCGGCCGGGCAGTGAGGAACCCGCAGCTTCGGGTGTGTGTTTGAGGGAGCAGAGACAGGGTTACTGAGGGAACTCTACCCGTCCCAGGCCAGCCGGCTCAGTCTGAAGAGCCCCAGGGACTGTGGAGGGAAGAAGCGCCCGGTTTCTCTCCGATTTCTGCTTCTCCAGGGCTTGGCGTACTTTGCCGCTGACACCCAGGCCTCTCCAGGCGGCCGGCCTCGGGTTCTGGCTCTCCTCCGAGGCCAGCCACTGTCTGAGAAGCCTTGAGATGCTCCCGAAAGCAGAGTCCGGAGCGGCGGCGCGGGGAACGGGTGGCGGGCAGCTGTATCAGGGCGGGCGCGGCTCTCTTTCTCCCGCAGGCTCCAGCACCAGGCCATTGGACCGAGCGGCATGCGCTCGCTGGCGGAGCCCGGGTGCCCCACGCACGGCTCGGCAGAGTCGCCGTCCACGGCGGCCAGCCCGACCACCAGTGTGTCCAGCCTGACGGAGCGCGCGGACACCGGCACCTCCATCCTCTCGGTAACCTCCAGCGATTCGGAATGTGATGTATGATAGCCAAGGCCGCCCTCCTCCCCCTCCTTCCCCTCCTCCCCCACTCCTTCCCCTCCGCCTCCTAGCCCTCCTCCTCTTCCTCCTCCATCCCCAGAACAAACCGAAATCAGGATACACAACCATACACACATACAAGTCCACACACACTCCCACCCCAGCCAAAAAATATATATTAAAAAAAAAAAAAAAAAAAAAAACAAGAAAACAAATTAACCTCAAACTATCAACAACCCCCAACCACCATCTACCACTACGGCCACCCCAAAGGACCCCGACGCCAACAGACAGTCAAACGCTGATGTTGCGGGCAGAAAACCTAAAAGAGGTGACAATTGTATACTTTCTAGGACAAGCACGGCTTCTCCTTTCGGTTCCCATGGACCCGGCACCCCACCTGCATGACGATTTATTTGTATCTGGGAAAATATTCTCTCTAGTTAAAAATGATTTAAAGAGTCGACTATACAAAAACCAATCACCACCACGAGGACAAGAGGACAAAAGCAAAACAGACAAAAAGAAAAAAAAATAAAATCGCCATCTCCGTTCCGAATTTGTTTATAAGAAAAAAAGACAGGGGGAAAAAAAAGAACTCCTGGAGAGGGAAATAGCAAATGTTTCTCGCCTTTTGTTGCTCTCTCTCTCTTTTTTTTTTCTCTCACTCTCTTTCTTTCACTTCTTCTCTCTGTTTTTAAGTCCAAGTATTGGTCAAACAAAATGCAATCTTCTGTTTTTTGTTCAGCAGACAATCATTTTCTTCGTAAGCACCTTTTTCTCTCCACTCTGTCACTGCCTGTGTGGGTACTGGTTATAAATGTGGAAAAAGAATAGTTATGACTGTAACAGATTTTTATTTTTATTTCAAAATTTTATATGAATTATGTATATCTTAATGATTGGTCATTTTCCCAGTTTGTAATATATGTGTAGAAATTGCCTGTATATGATATTGCTTTTTCTCCTCTCCCTTTCTCTTTCTCTCCTCTCCCTCTCTCTTTCTTCCTTCCCATTCACCTGTCTCTTTTCTTTTTGGGGTTCTCCTCCCACTCGGTGCTCCTGGCGTCGACTTGGCAGTCAAGGAGAGGCTTGGTGGCCTGGGTTAGGAAGAAGGATCCCGTTGCTAGCGAAAGCGGAGAGTGAGATTGTAGTATTCTTATGCAAAAGCTATTTCCAGTATTTCTTAGCAGCTTCAGAGGTATCTCTCACTTCCTGTAGGGCGCTTTTACTGTTATCTTAAACTGCGTGTTTATCTATATGTAAAAACTTTCTAAAGCAAATACAGTATTCTCCATTTTCTTATCACTTCCAGAGACTGGTGTTTTTGTCCGCACCTGGCCGGCAGCCTTGCGGTGCTCGGCCTTCGCTTCCACTCTTGCTCACCTGAGCCGGGGCAGAATTTCAAGGCTGGGTCTGAGCTTTTTTTTTTTTTTTTTTTCTTATTCCCCAAAGGGCATTGGGAAGACCAGAACAGGCCCTTCAGAAAAGAGCCAAAGCTGGATCCTGAGCAAACAGGCAAAGAGGGTGCAAGGGTTGGGAGCAGGAGGCTACCGCCAGTTTCTTCGAAGTGAGCTGCCAGGCTCTCTTCACCGCAGTGCATATTCAGCCGGAATTGTAACCTGCCAAGACCCTGTGGGTCCTTGGGGTGTGCTGGGTGTCTTTCAGTTGTTGTTGCTTTGTTTTTTAAAAGGAGAAACATACAAGGTCGCCAAACCCCAGCATCCATCCCGAGTGGAGCTGACAGGTTTTGGTCTTGTTTTTTGGGGGATGGGGGGTGGGGGACAGTGACCTGAGTGAGGAAGGCGGGGGAGTGAGGGAGGAGGTCGCTTGCAGAGTTTAGGGCCTAGAATCAGGATGGACTCCCCTCCTCACCTCTGAGTGTGTGTCTGTGTGACAGTGTGACTTGCCTTATGGCTCTCGATCTGTCTCCCTGAAATTTCTTCCCATCTTTGGGGTTCAGCTGGAGTCTCTTGAGCCCCTAAGACATTTCAGAGTTGGTTTATACTTTAAAATGAAAACCAAAAAAATCACCGCCTCTTGCTAACTATGTTCCCACTGGTCCCAAACCTCCACGCCCCGGGCGGGGCCCCCACAATTCCCTGGGACAGCTTGGCTGGTGATGTCTCTGTCGCTCTGGGCCAGGGTGGCCTGCACCCAAGGAGGAGCAAAAGAGGTAATTTCAGAAAACTTGCCTTTACTTGAAAGTCCAATTTCCAAAGAATGGAGGATTAGGGAGAAACGTGCTTGGAATTTTGCATCCATTTCCAAACTAATTTTGACTTCCGATTTCCTTTTGTTGCCATCCCCAGCAGCGCCAGGGGGTTTAGGAGGGCCAGGCTGGGCAGAGACGCTAACCCAGAGGTGCCCTGAGTGCTCCAGTGGGACCTTGCATGTCCGGGGCGAGCATTTGCAAGACAGGGAAGGTTCCTGAGTGTGTCCCTGCTTAGAACCAGAGCATCCAGCCGACCTCCCAAGCTCCCAAGTTTTGTGGCTTGGCACACTGTGTCAGAATCTTTGTGTGTGTTCACTGCTTGAGAAAATGTTCCTTGGGCTGCCACATTTCAGGCAATATTGACCCAGGTGGTAGGAATTTGGGAAAGGGGCTGCCTGGATTCTACCCAGCTTGAGCCTCTGTTCTGGGATGAGGAACTCTGTTACCCACCCTTGCTTTTAGATAGTCACATACTTGACACAGAGCTTGGGCCTGGAAGCCCAAAGAAGTGCCTGCCTCAGTGTGGAGAGTCTGGATGGACCCTGCTCAGCCAACTGACCAGAGCTGATGGATGAAAGGCAAGGAATGGCACTGCTGGAGGTGACTGCTGGAAGGACCTGCCTAGGCAGAGCACATCAGGGAGCAGGTGCCTTTTTGTCTGGGGGACAGAAGACAAACCTGAAAGTTAAAATGATTTCCTATCTCAACACACGGTGCAGAGAAAGCAGATTTAGGCCATCCAGTGCCCTCTCCTTCTGTATTGCAGAAAACCATCTATCAGACTCCACAGCAGCCTTTAGCTTTGGAGAGCCTGGGCCTTACTGGGTATCAGCAGCCTGTTTTATCTGTCTATCCTTCTATCTATTATGTGTCACTCTCTCATATCCCATGTTTCCATCCAGGGCTGCATGAATACCAATACTCTATGTTTTATGCTTTCTGACCTTACATATAGGTTCCCTGTAGGAAGGACATGTGTGTTGTCGGTGTGTATGTGTGGAATTCTGGATGCTGAGCTTTCAACACTCAGTCAAGGTCTGCATAGAAAAGGATGTGTGTGTGTGTGTGTGTGTGTGTGTGTGTGATATAAATGTGTGTACAGTGCATTGGTGTGTGTGTCCAGTATTTTTCATGTGTATTGCATAGCATAGGTATTTCTTTGTAGCTTAGGCAGTTTCTTTGTACTTAGTTCTGCAAGGAGTGCATTTTTGGGGGCTCCAATACACCTACAGGGTACATAGGCATGTGTCTTGTGGGTCTTGGTTCTAGTGTAGACAAGTCTGGGTTCCCTTGTTCTAGGCAGTCCCTAGATAGGACTGCCAGGCTGCCCACCTCTAACGGGTCTTCCTGTCCCTTTAAGACACAAGGGTTCTCAATGGGTATTCATTGGCTGGAGGGCAGAGGGGGACTGGGCTCTTTGGCTTTCCCAGTTCACCCTTTATTCTGTTTGATTTACTGGGGATATTATGGTTGATTTGGCCTCTGTCCCTTTAAACATCAGAGTGAGAGAATAGAGGCCCCTTTCTGGCCAGATCTTGCCTTTTACCAGCTGCTGGCCTAATCTCTTTCTGGGTCCCTCAAAGCCCTGGCCAGGGCAGTCAACACCCTGCAAGCCCCTCAGACAGAGCTTGAGGGCGAGGCCAGGCTGAAGTTCCACCTGCAGGAAAGCCCTCTCAGTCACTGTGCACAGCCCCCACCGCCTGGGAATGTTGCAGGTTGTGCCCCGGCCAGGAGAATGTGTGCATTGGTGTGTGCTCTCTCATGGGCCTTGTGAACCTGGGTCAGGCCCAATATGCAGGCCTAAGTGCTAACCATCTGTCCCCTCTGTCTGGGCCATGCACCAGCCAGTGGGCTGGCTCCTCTGCTTCTAGCCTTCCAGTGAGCCGCACCCACCACACAGCGCACTTCTGCCTGGCATCCCAGAGGAGTGCTCTGCCTTGGAGCCTTCCCTGTGTGCTGAGGCCTCCTGTGTACCTGAGCCACCTTCCCTAAGTTTTTAGAGGCTTGAGGAATAATAGCCAACTTGGCTATTTTCTCAAAGAAGAATAATGGCAATCCAGGATTTGCATCGGAAACCTGAACTGGGCAAATCTGTATCAAAGCCATCAACTCCTAGAAGTCCTGCCTGAGGGAAGAGGCCTGTCTCCCCTTCTGGCCTCCTCACTCTCCTCCCACCCAGCCCTCTTCCCTCCCTGCCCCCAGCCCTGGCTCTGAGCGCCCACCTTGCCTCTCTTCTTGCCCTCCTTGAATCCTGTGGAATCGACTGCCCAGTGCCAGTGCGGCTGATTATCCCGGGCGAGACACACAACTGATTAAAATGAAATGACCCGGAAGCTGCCACGGTGCGGGGCAGAGAGGCCGATCAATAGTGGGACTGGAGGCACAGGAGCCTGGCCAGTCCGGGCTGGGAATGGGGTTGAAGAAGGAGGGCCCAGCCTGGGGGGGTGCCTGGGACTTTGGGCGTGGAGCTGGTTCAGTGAGGCAGTGGGAAGGCCCGGGCCTGGGCTTGCTGAGGGGGCTGTGATGGTGGAGGGGCCCCCAGGTTCTTCTGCAAGGAGAATGGGACACCTGGTACATTCTCGACCCAGCGCATCACTTGGACCCCCGGAGCTCGAAGTCTAGTTCCCGGCCTGTGGCGCACTGGAGGCCTTCGGAGCAGTCTCCACTCCCTCTCTTCCTCTGCCTTTGTGGCCCTGTCGGTCCTGCCTAAGCCTTTGTGTGGCCGTCACCTGGAGCACCGGCTGTGCCGCAAGAGCTTTCCCGGGCCCTCCCCCTGTCCTATCTGTGCCCCAGCGCTGGGGCTGAGATGCCTGGCCTGCCAGGACGCTCCAGTCCCTGCTGTGCGAGCTGAGGCCCCATCGGCTTCCCACCGCTCCGGCCTTTTCCGGCCCCAGATGAGCTGAGTCTCCCTGGCCCCAGTGTGCGGGCCTCGGTGGCCGTCGAGGCCAAGGGAGGGCGGGGGCAGGCGAGAGGGAGCCATGGAGGAGGGGAGCAGTACTAGCCCGGCTCCGATTTCTCCGGTCAGCTGAGCACAACTTTCCATTCGAGTGTATTCATGCAGCGGCTGATTGAGCTCCACTGTGCCGGGCGGGGCTCGGCGGGAGGGGGCAGGCACAGCCGGGCTGACAGAGGCTGCACACACACACACACACATACACACGTATGCGCATTAATCTCATCTACATAAACATGCCCTCCCATGTTATATCACACTTCACCTCCAGCCATGCCATCAGAAACGCAGCCGAGCCCCTTCCCTCACGCACCTACCTGCCCCCAGAGTGTTTCCCAGCACTCATAGACCTGCTTCTCTACACCACATAAGGCCTGCCTCTCTGATTTTCCCCTTATGAATTCTACACTGGTCCTCAGATACAAACACAAGAATCCTTCATCTGCCTCTCCTGCAGGCACACTCTCCAGGATGCACACACTCCAAATCTGCACAGACACACGCACAAAATGCCCAGACTCACAATCGCACCCTCCTACAGAGCTACCCAGATTCACACGATAGAAACACACATCTGCATTAGACGGCATTAGCACCAATAGACATTTAGTGCACAGCCTGGTGTACATACACAGTGTGCTGAGCTCACCAAAAGTTTGCACACAAGAAAGGGAGCAAATGAACAATAAATCCTGCCAGAGAGCAGCCACTACACAGTCACCACCACAAACACGCAGAGGAAACCTTCAGGCACACACACATACCTGTGAGCCAACCCAAAGACATGAGACATGCCACCGAGAGCATGTCAGCCTCTAAACCACAGAGCTTGACTCTAGGGACTCAGAGACCACCCATTCATTGCCCAGCCTCACCTACTCCCAGGCCAATGGAGGTTATACCCGTGCACCCCAAAGAAGACAGGTAGGGAACTAGATAAGCACCTTGAGAGAAGCCTGCCTGCTGTTGGGAGTGAGCAGGTAAACCGAGGCCTCTGTGTTACAATCCACCCCTAAATGCCCATGGTATGCTGTTTTGCAGAGCAAGAAGGGAGAGTGAAGAAGTGGGAGATAAATTATAGAGTGGGAATAATAGCACAAGGAAAAGGGAGAGAAAGGAGAGGGGAGTTGAAACAAAAAGTGAGGAGAGGAGAATAGGGAAGGGGCAGGAGCAGAAAGGATCTGAGGGAAGGTGGAGAGCAGCCTCCCAGGCTTAGGCAGGGGGAGGCCCAAGGCTGGTTGGGGAGAGGTTGCCACTGCAGCAGGAGAGCGATTCCATCTCCAACAAAGCGCCTAGGGGAGCACACCTACTTGTGGCCGGCTGGACTTGGAAAGTGGCCCCGAATACTGTGGGGTGCACAGCAGCTTGGGGCCCAAGAGCACTCATTCCCCTTGTGGGCTGGGGAGTTCAGGCAGCTTCCTCTGCCCAGAAGAGGCTCACCCCAAAAAAGCACCCACCTTGCCCCTGCCTCCCTCCTCTGGGCTCAGTGGCAGCCTCTCCCCTCACACCACACACTCTTAGAGATTCCCCTATGATTCCATTCATAGGACACACACAGCCACTGCTTTGCATGCACATGTGCGCGCGCGCCCGCGCCCGCGCGCGCGCACACACACACACACACACACACCCCTCTGCCTTCTACAGTGGGCACAGGCAACTACCCCCTTCTGCACAGGATGAGCGCCACCAGGGCACGGGACAGAAGCACATATCCACTCTTAGCAGCGGCTCCCCACATTTTACAAATAAACCCACGACCCAAACTGGTTTCTACACACACTCTTTTTGGAAAAGAAAAGGGCTTTAACCTGCAGTAGTCTATCCCGTCAAGACTTCGAGGGCAAGAAAGGAGCGCACAGGCAAGTCA
The DNA here is from genome assembly GCF_009761245.1 of Sapajus apella. Classification (NCBI taxonomy): domain Eukaryota; kingdom Metazoa; phylum Chordata; class Mammalia; order Primates; family Cebidae; genus Sapajus; species Sapajus apella. Next base: position 18,376,172 of record NW_022436984.1, read on the forward strand.
CACACACACATGATGTGCCAGGCTGTGCCTACACGCTGGCCCCACTGGGCTGCTCGAGGTGGACTCAGGGTGGAGCCCAGCTCCGCGTGAGGGTGGAAATGGCTGTGTGGCTGGAGGAGCTACAGACCAGCCAAGCACTGGCTGTTCTCTTTCTCTCTCTCTCCTTCTCTGTCTCTCTCTCTCTCTCTCTCTCTCTCTGAAAAGATGAGGCTTGGCAGGAGGGGCGAGTTCCCTGGGGGCTTCTCGGATCCCTGAAGGTGAAGGCAGGAAGAGTGTGAGAGGGCCCAGGAATCGAAACAGAACGTCCGAGGGGCCGAGGCAGGGTCCAGACATGAGAGGGAGCACGGCGGGGCGTGGAGGACGCGGTTCCCGGGGCAGGGGCCCGGGATCTGCCGACGCGGCCGGGCGGGATGCGCACCCCTCCGTCCCCGCTCCGCCCTCCGGCCTTCGCGGAGCTCTCCTGCTGGGCCTTTGTCCCCACTTCTTGGGCTCAGACTCCGTCTTTCTTCCTTCAGGCCGCTGGGAGGCGCTGTGGCCGAAGCCCCGGCCTCTCCTAGCCTGATGCCCTGGTCCTCCCGCCGCGCAGTCTTTCTCCGAACCGGGTCCCCGCGGAGCTGGGCTACCTCGGGCGATGGCCCAGCTTGTGGCTGGGGGCGGCCTGGAGCCCTTCCAGGCCCACACTGGCTTTAGTTTGTTGGATTTTGCGATATTTACCATCATAACTAATTTGGGACCATTATTCAACAGAATTTCGTAGCAAGGCCCCTTAACAACTGGACGCGCTGCTAATTCCCGGCGTGCGCGCCTCCAGCTCTGCAGCCCGGGCCAGGCGCCACCGCCTTCTGCCTGCTCCCACCTCGCCCGGGACACACTGGCGCTGCCCGGCCAGGCCCGCCTGGGAGGAAGGACGACGGACACGTGTACCTGTGCAGGCGCACGGAACCCAGGCCCCGGCCAGCGCTGCCTTTCCCCTGTGTGTCTGAGCTGAAGTGGCTCTGCTTATACGGGGAGGTGAAACGGAAACTTAGAGAGGGCCATAACTTGGTTACTGTCACACAGCCAACTTCTACTTTCACCCCGCTACCCCTGCGCGTTCGATGACCCTCTCTGTCTTCCTCGCCGTGCGCTCCCGTTAGCCGGGTACTTTTGTGAGATGCCTCTCTGGGCGCGCCCGATGAGACAAAAGAAGGAGAAAGGGGTGGGATAGGGCGGGGAGCGGGCGGCCCTAGGCCCTGCCTTTTTGGGGCGCCATCTCTCCCGCCACCTGCACTGGGACCTTGCAGGAACGCGCCTCCTATGCGCTGCCTAGGAGGATCAGACCCCAGATAAGCGCTCAGCAAGGAGCTACGTGCAGGCGCCCCTGCCAGGCCCAGAGAAAGAGCGGGGATTTCGGCGGCCTCCCTCTCACAGCGGACCGGCCTCCGCTTAAACCACCAGTGCTTCCCAGTGGGCTGGGACTCCAGATGTAAAGTGTGTGGATACTTGTGAACGTTGCTGAATGTGCAGTGAGACTATTGTGCAGATTCTAAGGAGTTGCAAGAGAAATGTTTACCTTATGCGCGTGAAACGCTACCTACAGATGAGCCCGGGGGCCAGTCCACTGCTTGTGGGCATGACGCAGAAATATAAACTAAGTTCTGGAAGAATGGAGGGAAGAGGGACAAATACAATTTAGCCCTGCCCTCAAGTTTCTCACAGTCCAGTGGGAGGGACAGGTGAGGTCACACTTAAAAACAAGTCAACGCCATGGAGTTGCAGCAGTGTTTCCCAGAGTGGCAACTTCACAATTAATTGCTACAACTTTGGCGGTGGAGAAAGAGAGGGCTTCTCTGAGCAGATGGCACTGACCCAGGATGAATGGGATTCAGTGGAGGAGCTTCTGCACAGGAATGGCAGGCAGGAAGGCATGGAGGAGGTGCCGGTCCAGTGGGGAGCAGTGCAGTGTGGCTGGCCCCGGGGAGTACTGTAGTGTGGGGCCCATGGGTTTTTGAGAAGTTGGTAATCGACTCTGAGGGAAGAGGGAGTAGGGATTAATTACAAGATCAGGCAAGTTGCATGGCCTTGATCCCATGGGTACTGGGGAGCCAAGTAAAACTGTATGAAAGCTTAAGTGGGAATATCCAGTGTCTTGCTGAAGGACTTTGGTTGGGGGCGGTGAGGCTGTGGACAGGAAGGCCCTCAGGAAACGATTCCAATAGACAGGACTGAGCTAAGGCGCCAGAACGGGTTAAAGGCATTTCCCAGGAAGAATGGTGAGGACTTGACCAGTTGCAGACCTATAGGCTGCTCTCCGATGTCCCCTTTTCATGGATCTGTAACTTGGCCTTAGATCTCAGTCTCTGACCTCAGTTCCTCCAGAAGCATCGTGACCTCCAGCTTCATGTGCACTCACAGCTCAAATGCTCACACATGCTCTTTAGAGTGGTCTGTCGGTGGACACTGCGAGCCAATCAAACCCGTTCACCTTGTTCCAAAACCCATTCCCTACCCGCATAGGAGTCCTGTCGGGCCAGGTCTCCTCCCATACCCACCCATTTCGGCCTTCGTGATACTGCGCAGTCACAGCTGGCACTGGGGTGCGGGAAGATGGTGAAAGCTTGAGTCCCAGGCCCCGAGTCCTCCAGAAGTAACGGCTGGCCAGAGGAGAGCAGCGCATTAGGTGAATGGGAGCGTGGCCCGCGAGAAGGGTTGAGAGGGTCAGAGGTGGCGCAAGGGACCCAGGACGCGAGCGCCTCCTCAGGCTCGGAGAAACTTCAGTGTCGGCAGCCTCCCGCACACCATTTCCGCGCGACCTCCTTGCCGCCGGCTCCAGGGGTCAAGCCAGCCCAGCGCAGGAATGTTCCATTTGCATTATTGGGACAATCAGGGAGGCATCGCGGGCGGCCGCGGCGCTTCCACGCAGAGGAGGCATCGGCTCCCAGGCAACTTGGCCATCTTGTTATTGGACATGAGAAGGTTTAGAGACCCAGAGGAATGGAGTGAGTCAAAGTCAAACCAAGTTTCTCGGTCCTTAGTCCTGCGATCCTTCCATTGCACATTGCGCCGTGGGCCTTTCGCATCTGCTCCTCGCGAGCTTGGAGTGTAGGTGCGACCAGGGCGAGTTTGTGCCAGTGCGTGTCTGCGTGAGTGGCCTTTGGGTGATTCCACGCCCGCAACTGTCTCCAAGTGTGTAGGCGCGTGTGTGGCAGCTACCCGGGAGCAGGACAGGGAGGGAAACCTCAGCTTCCAGACGTGCTCTCGGGTCCTAGCCAGAGCGGTGAGTAGGAGAGGAAGGAGGAATACGGGGAAGGATGGCGGCTGACCAGGGCTCTGTTCCCGCAGAAAAGTCTAGGACGCGACCCTGCATGCCTGGGCAGCAGGGAGGCAGGAGAATGGACCCGTTTCCTCGGGGATGGGAGAGCAAAGGAAGGGTGCAGGTCGAGTGGCTAGATTCCATGACGTCCTCGAGAAGTTGCCAGGCGCCAGTTGGGGAGCTCTCAAGAGCCAGAGACCGGGGGAAGTCCCCTCTTCGGCCTCCTAGGACCTCGAAGCCTGGCTGCAGTGCTCAGCCTTGGACCCCGGGGTACCACGGCCGGACGCCCCTAGGCGTTGGCAGTGCGCACTCAGACGCAAAGCACTACAGATCGGAGGCGGAAGGCAGCGCGCTCCGGGGCCATTGGCAGGTTTTTGCTGCCACCTCGCGGCGATGGTGCGTAGCAGGCTAACTCTCCACGCCACGGACCTCGGCGGTGCTCGCGGGTGGTTTGGGAGGCCTTCCCTGCCGCGCTGTCCTTTTCTGCTCGAGTTTTCGCAACGCCTCTTCCACCGGGATAGCCTTCTTCTCCTCTTGAGGTCTGCGATAGGCTGCGCACTGGCTTATGCGAAAGTCCACCATTTTGAGAGGATAGGACCCTCCATCCTAGCCTGTGAAATGTGGGGTCACCTTTCTAGCTCCTGTCTCTGGCTCTCCTGTTTGATCCCGTAGCTGTCCGCCTGGACTTGCAATAGGTCTCGTGCTAATATTTCCCTTCTTCTGCACTATTAATTTCCTCTCTTGCAGATAGATGCCTCCAGGTCTCCTGCAGAGGGAGCGTGGGGCCGTATTCCACGGTGATAGCCTGTCTGGCGGGAAGCCATGCCGGGCAAGCACCCTCTCCTCCTCTCCTCAACCTCCTGCTGAAGGCCCTCCATGAGCCCGACGCTGCCACACCTTAAAGACAGCCAATGGTATCCTAGACTCTGCCCCTGCAATTTGTAGTGTAATGCAAGCAGAGAGACGCAGTACACAAATTATAATTGAGGCCGCCATATGGAGGCCTGGACAAAGTGGGAGCCCAGAAGAGGGCGTCTGAAACAGATCTTGATGGATAAGCATGAGTTTTCCAGGCTAGAGAGAAGGGAACGACAGTCGAGGGACTGGGAAGTGTGTGTCCAAAGACGCTTGTGTACAAAAGGGCGTTGGGTGCTGAGATGGACAGCTGTCTTTTCGAAAGTTCCATAGCCTGGTGGTGAAGACATTGCCTTGCCCTGGACAGCATAGCTAACCAACTTTGGTGAATGTATTGATAAGAATCATCAAGCGTTGGCGGTGAGAGGAATATTTGGAGTTGCTTATTTTCCCATTTAAATAGATAAGGAAACCAAGACTCCGGCTAAGTCTCTGGCCTTAAGTACACAACTAGTTAAGTGGCTGATAGCTCTCTAGAGTCCACCATGGTGCCTAAATGAGGCTGGGTTCCAATGCCAGGCGGTCTGGAAAGGGGAAGATGGTGGCGAGGGGGAGGGGCAAGAGGAGCCATCACAGGGACTTTTCTTTTCCTCAGCTACAGTTTTGCTTGCCTTCTTCTCTCTTAGGCAGCATAAATACCAACCCTTACTGTCTTCTCTACAGATGCAAACATTCTAAAAGCTTTCGGGTTTTGTTTGTTTGGTGTGTTTGCTGCCAAAACTATTTGGCAGCCAAACCTGACCTAAACAGTATGAAGCTATTTATAGTCTTTATTTATGCTGCTTGGCATAGATTAGACGTTTCACTGCAGAAATGCTAATGTGTTGGATTACAGGTGCTGCTCTGGACCCACTCGGGTGGTGTTATGTAATACAGAAATACGGACCATTATATGTACCTTTCTGAAATCTCCAAAACTATGAATTTCCGAAGGTTTTTGGAAAGGTACTGTGGTCCTTTGGGATTGAGCCTGGATTGCCTTATGAGAAAGAGATTCACGGTGGGATAGGAAGTTGGGAGGGAGTGGGAATTTAAACAATGTAATGAGATAAACCATAATGGGTAGTTTGCAGGAAGAGTAGGTCAAGTTGGCTGTGGGGCAGGGTCACAGGGCCAGCCCAGCAAAGCTGCTGGCATCCTGGAGGGCCTCCAGGGCTAGGGTCTTAAATTTCTTTTCTTTTTTCTTTCTCTCTCTCTCTCTTTCTTTCTTTCTCTCTCTCTCTTTCTCTCCCTCCCTCCCTCTTCCTTCCTTCCTTCTCTCTTTCCCTCCCTCCCTCCCTTCCCCCCCTTCCTTCCTTTTTTCTTTCCTTCCTTCTTTCCTTCCTTCCTTCCTTCTGTCGACAGAGTCTTGCTCTGTTGCCCAGCCCAGTCTTGCTCTGTTGCCCAGGAGTGCAGTGGTGCAATCTCGGCTCACTGCAACCTGCAACCTCCGCCTCCCAGGTCCAAGCAATTCTCCTGCCTCAGACTCCCAAGTAGCTAGGACTACAGGTGTGCACCACCATGTCTAGCTAATTTTTGTATTTTTAGTAGAGATGGGGGTTTCACCATATTGGCCAGGCTGGTCTCGAACTCCTGAACTCGTGATCCGCCGGCCTCAGCCTCCCAAAGTGTTGGGATTACAGGCGTGAGCCATCGTGCCTGCTTAAAATTTTTTTTTTTCTTTTCAGACAGGGTCTCGCTCTGTCACCCAGGCTGCAGTGCAGTTGTGCAATCATGGCTTGCTGCAGCCTCACCCTCCAGGGCTCAAGCAGTCCTCCCACCTCATCCTCCTGAGCAGCAGGGAAAAAAGGTGCACACCACCATGCCCAGCTAGTTTTTGTATTTTTGTAGAGATGGGGTTTCACTATGTTGCCCAAGCTAGTCTCAAACTCTTGGGCTAAAGAGTTTGGTGGCCAGTCCTCCCACCTTGGCCTCCCAAAGTGCTAGGATTACAGACATGAGCCACTGCGCTCAGCCCTCGGATTTCTATACAAGCTGAAGAAGGTAGATAAGATCCTGGCTCTAGGCATCAAGGGGTGAGAGAAGAAGCCATTACCCTGTGGAAACATTTATCTTTCTGGATGTCTTCCTGCCCATCCAAACAGTTGGAGGACTTGGCCAGCCCCAGGGCTCTGTCTCTAAATATCCTCTGTCCTCTGCAACACATTCAAGCCCAGGGTAGCTTTCTACTGGACATTTAATGTTGAGTTAGCCTGGCTGACTCTCAAGCCAAGCTTAGTCCACTGCAAACTGAATGGCATCTCATGAAGTTCCAGGTTATATCCAAACAGGGAAGAGACCATGGGAGCTTGCCCAGGCTTCCTGTGGTCACCTTTGCCTATCTCTAGCTGCAGGACTGGGCCCCTGGTTTCATGAAAGGGGCTGGGTTATGTTCAGACCTAATGTGCTGCCTGTCCCATGGGTGTGGCCTTATGGGTGAAGCTCCAAACAGTTCTCAAACCCCACGAGGATGGACTCCATCCTGCCAGCTGTTCTGTCCCTGGGAGCCAGAGTATCTTGAAACACAGAGGGTAAGCCTCCTCTGTTCGGGACCAATTGAGAATTTCAGGGCTTGCAAAAATAGAGAGTGGGCTGGCTGGGGACGCCAGCTGCGACAAAGTCCTGCCTGGAATGAGCCTGGATCTTTCTTCCTCTTATTCTTTGTCCAGGGACTTTAGATCTGAAGGTGGCACTGCCTCAGTCAAGGACCTTTGGGATCATCCGTAGTGAACCAATGGACGAGACCTCCTCAAAAACAATCAGAAATATAAAATTCCCTTTTTGACTTTTTTGATTTGCATGAGCTCTAGAGCTCTTCCTTCTAAAGGGAGGATGAAAATGGAGGAGGAAATACTCAAGGCCTGGAAAGGTTTGTGTGTGTGTGTGTGTGTGTGTGTGTGTGTGTGTGTGTGTGTGTTTTGAGTCTTAGTGTTGCTCTATCACCCAGGCTGGAGTGCAGTGGCATGATCTTAGCCCCCTGCATCCTCCGCCTCCCAGGTTCAAGCAATTCTACTGCCTCAGCCTCCTGAGTAGCTGGGATTACAGAAGCCTGCCACCACACCAGGCTAATTTTTGTATTTTTATTAGAGATGGGGTTTTGCCATGTTGGCCAGGCTGGTCTCAAACTCCTGACCTCATGATCTGCCCGCCTTGGCCTCTCTACGTGCTGGGATTACAGGCGTGAGCCACTGTGCCTGGCTGTGTGTGCTTTAATTGTAATAGAATACATACAGCGAAATTTACCCTTTTAAAGTGTACACTTTGGTGGCATTTATTACATACACAATGCTGTGCAGCTGTCGCCACTATCTAGTTCCAGAACATTTTCGTCATCCCACTGTATGTCACCCCTGTGGCCACTTCTCTCTCCCCACCAGCCCTGGGCAACCAGAAATCTGCTTTTTGTCTATATAGATTTGCTTGTTCTGGACTTTTTTTTTTTTTTTTTGGGAGAGTGAGTCTCGCTGGAGTGCAGTGGCTCAGTCTCAGCTCATTGCAACCCCTGCCTTCTGGGTTCAAGCAATTCTCCCACCTCAGCCTTCCTGGCATCTGGTATTACAGGTGTCTGCCACCATGCCTGGCTAATATTTTGTATTTTAGTAGAGACAGGTTTACACCGTGTTGCCCAGGCTGGTCTTGAACTCCTGACCTCAGGTGATCCACCTGCCTTAGCCTCCCAATGTGCTGGGATTACAGGTGTGAGCCACCGTGCCCAGCCTCTGGACATTTTATATAAATGGAATAATACAATCGGTGGCGTTTTGAGTCTGGCTTCTTTCACTTAGCACGATGTTTCTAAGGTTCATCCATTTGTAGCAGGTGTCATACTTTGTTCCTTTTTTGTTTTGTTTTTGAGACAGGGTCTTGCTCTGTTGCCCAGGCTGGAGTGAAGTGGCGCACGATCATGGCTCACTGCAATCTTAATCTCCTGGGCTCAGGTGATCCTCCTACCCAGCCCCTTCAGGTAGCTGGGACTACTACAGGTGTGCACCACCACACCCGTGTAATTTTTAAATTGTCTGTAGAGCTGGGGTCTCCCTATGTTGCCCAGGCTGGTCTCAAACTCCCGGACTCAAGTGATCCTCCTGCCTCAGCCACCCAAAGTGCTGAGATTACAGGTTTGAGCCACTGCACCCAGTCAACCTGGTTTCTTTTTATGGCTGAATAATATCCCACTGTATGGATAGTCCCCATTTTGTTTATCCCCTCATCTGTTGATGAAAGGGGGCTTTTGCTCTTTCCCAGGGAAGGATTGAAGAAAAGAGGATGACCTGGTGGGCCCCATGCACTGGGCCACCCCAGCTTGCCAGTGACTGTATTTTGGCTGTGGAAGGAAGAGTGATGGGTGTTAAATGTGCAGATGGAGTTGGAGTTTTCAGGTCCCTCCTCCTCTACACACATGGTACACACCTTGTTATTTTCCAACAAGTTTATTTGGAACAATTCTACCCTGATCCGAGATCAAAAAGAAGACTGGTAGCCACCTAAGGAGGCGAGTGAATCTGGGCATTTGAACCGGGGGTGATGGTGATAGCAGAATCTTTCCTGGGGCAGTCAGTCTGGGAGGAGAACTCGGCACACATTGAGCTGGGGGAGCTGAGCATCCCCCGCCTTCTGGGTGTATCCCAAATCCTCGTTGGCTGGTCTTGCTGAGCCCAGGGGCAGATGCAGCGTCCACCTTCAGTGGAAAGAAGAGGCTTGGTTCAAGAAGCTTCGAAATTGATAAAACAAAAATGATCCCTTGCAGGAAAGTCTGTAACTCAGCAGAGATGAGATCTCTGACTAAACTGCCAGCTTGACTTCTTGACTTCTGGGGCCAGCTCTCATTTTTTCATGGCCGTCCTCTCTCAGAGTCAGTCTCTCCTTGATGCCAGAATTGTCCCTTTCTCCAGACCCAGGGACACCTGACTCCACCTCTCCAGGTCAGTCAGTTAGGGAGAGCCGAATGCTCCCTCTCTCCCCTGGATGCCCTGGGGGAATACAGCCACAGGTAAGCTCCTACAATGTGAAAACTTTACATGAGAGAGACAGCTGCGAAGGAGGAAGAAAGTGAACATTTAGGATTGAATGCTTTCTAGGCATCCAGCGGTGTCCTAGGTTCTTACACCAGCTTATTTTTTTTTTTTTCCCATCCTTGCAACATCCTGGGAGTTGCAATATTTTTATCCTTAACTGAGGCCTCGGTATTTTTATCCTCAATTGCAGTATTTTTATCCTGAATTGCGGGCCTGAGAGGTTGTAGGATCCTTGCTAGTCCTCCTGCTCCCCACGAAGTCCCCCTACCATAGGGTAAGGAGTTCTAGTCCAAGCTTTCTTCTCTTCCATCTTCCAGGAAAGTGGAGAGACTGGAGCCCTGGTAGTGTGTATTGGAAAGGAGAACGTGGGTCCCTTGGAAGGGAGTGGCTGGGGGCCCTGAGCTCTGGGGGATAATCCAGGCTAACCCTGCAGTGCTCCTTTTCCAAAGCTCCAGCAGAGACAAATAGAATGGTGACATATCCCCTTGTCCCTCTACGGAAGGCTGCTCCCTCCCCAGTGGGGCTCACCTCCATCTGCAGCTGTTGAGCTCTTCCTTCTGTGTCAACGCTCCCCTCTTTTCTCTTTGTGAGAACTTCAGCCCTTTTCTTTTCTTTATGAGATAGAGTCTCCCTCCATCACCCAGACTGGAGTGCAGTGGCTCCATCTCGGCTCACTGCAACCTCCACCTCCTGTGTTCAAGTGATTCTCCTGCCTCAGAATCCTGAATAGCTGGGATTACAGGCACCTGCCACCATGTGCAGCTCATTTTTGTATTTTTAATAGAGGCAGGGTTTTACCATGTTGGCCAAGTTGGTCTTGAACTCCTGACCTCAAGTGATTGCCTGTCTCGGCCTCCCAAAGTGCTGGAATTACAGATGTGAGCCACCACACCTGGCCAGCTGTATTGTTTTCTATGCTTATGTAAAGTATTGTAACACTAGAAACTTGTAGTAATGCAAGTTTGGAACTGCACTCCCCAGGAACATCTGGGCTCCTGAGTCACTGCAGAACAGCTTAGAGACAGGGTGGGAACAGTAAGCTGAGCTGGGAAGAGTGACTCAGAGATACCAGAGTCATCATGACCTGTCCAGAAGCAGAGGAAACAGGGACCCTGCAGATGGGCCAGAGGGAGCTGGGATTTTCAAGTAGCAGGAGGAAGGGTGCACTGCAGGTGGTGGGGAAGTTAACGGGCGCAGAAAGTGCTGCCCTATGGAGCTCTCCTGGCGACCAGAGAGCCCAGTTCACATTCTGCTTGGCTTTACCATGATTGGGGTGCGTGGCTTATTTCTCCACCTAGACTGGGGATGGTACTGTGTTGAATGCACCTTTGTATTGCCCACAGCACCCAACACAAAGCCAGAGACACATCTGTGGAATGGATGGCTTAAAAACCAGGCATTACCAGCCTGCCGCAGAGTATGCCTGGAGAAATCTACAGGTGACCCTGATGGGACATCCAGAACCCGGAGCCATGGGAATCTCTTAAAAGGAGGGGATGGGAGAGCACCTGAGCAGAACGTCTGTTGCCTGCAGCAACAGGAGGACTCTCTGGGGCCAGCTGTAAGGGAAGCAATCAGGGAACCTGCAAGGGGGGTGTGCCACACAGGCAAGGGCAGAAGAATGACAGGCGGTACCCTGGAGGAATGCTGTGTGCTGCGGAGGAAGGAGGCGGCCTTGGCGATGATGTCACCACGAAGCACTTGGAATTGAGACAGAACATCCTCGCTTGGGGTTAATTTGTACCCTAGTACTGGAAGTTCTTCCGGTGCTATCTGCACTCATCATATTTTGATGAACTTTAGAGTAACCCTTCTGTCACTCCCTGCTTCTTTTTGAATGTAAACATCAAGCATTTGAACACAAGTCTTCATGTCCACTTATCTCAGTGTAAAGATAGGAACAGCTGGGCCTGCCATGGTGGCCCATGCCCTCTCTTGGTACTGGATATTCAGTAGTCAGTTTCCTGACTGCAAAGCCAGGCCTACCCTGAGTAGAAAGAAAAGGAGGTTGTGACGGCTGCCGGAAGGATTTCTCTGTGGAAGCAGCTGCTGTTTTTCTGAGTGGAAACTTTGTGGAGGGAACTGGCATTTAATTAAAAAACAGGCCAGGTGCAGTGGCTCACTCCTGTAATCCCAGCACTTTGGGAGGCTAAGGCAGGTGGATCACTTGAGGTCAGGAATTTGAGACCAGCCTGGCCAACATGGCAAAACCCCATCTCCAATAAAAATACAAAAAATTAGCCAGGCATGGTGGGCACCTGTGATCCCAGCTACTTGAGAGGCTGAGGCAGGAGAATAGCTTGAACCTGGGAGGTGGAGGTTGCAGTGAGCCAAGATCACACCACTGCACTTCAGCCTGGGCTGCAGAGTGAGACTCCATCTCAATATATATATATATATGAATAACTGATGTGATCAGGTTGACCTTCCATTCTCTCCACATAGACACGTACTCAATAACTGCCTATAGAGAGGAAGCAGGCCTGGTGGCAGCAGCTCTGGAGTGGGGTGATGGTGGCTGGGATGAGGGTGGAGCTAGGGAGTAGATGGGATGGTAGATGCAGGCCAGGTGATCCCCTACTTCTGGCCAGTTCTGTCCTCCTCGCCTCCGTTTCATTTCAGGATTCCTGGCCACCTTCTCTGGTTGCCAGCCCTGCACTAAGCCTCCCACACATTGATTCTCTGCTGCTCTGTAGCATGGAAGACTAGAGTGATAAGCTCTGCAGACTTCATCTTGGAGTCCCCCTTACTTTTCTTTTTGAGACAGAGTCTCACTCTGTCACCCAGGCTGGAGTGCAGTGGCGCAATCTTGGCTCACTGCAACCTCCGACTCCCAGGTTCAAGAGATTCTCCTGCCTGAGAATCTCCTGAGTAGCTGGGACTACAGGTGCATGCCACTATGCCTGGCTAATTTTTTGTGTCTTTAGTAGAGATGGGCTTTCACTGTGTTGGCTAGGATGGTCGTGATCTCCTGACCTCGTGATCCGCCCGACTTGGCCTTCCAAAGTGCTAGGATTACAGCAGGTGTGAGCCACCGCGCCCGGCCGGTGAGTCCCCCTTTCATCCCTGCCCTTTAGTCTCCTCCTTGGTTGTTTGGTTGCATTTTTCCTAATGCCAAGGGGTAGGGGCAAACTTTGCTCTTTTACATCTCAGCATGACCTTTGCTTCCTCTCCTTCCCCCTTCTCGCTGCCTTGCCTGTTTATCCCTCTCCCTCCTGCTCACAAGATGGATACTGCCTTGTCCCTAGCAGCTCCAGCAGCCCCGTTCTCCAAATGCCCCCCTTCTCTAGGGGGCCCCTTCCATCATGTCCTGGACTTTGGATGTTGGTTCCCATATTACAGAGAAGGTGGAGGCAGAGAGAGGGGAAGGAGCCTGCCAAGGCTGAGCACTAAAGCACCCTCAGGGGCAAGGCAGCCATTCTCCTGCGGGCCCCCGGGAGACCTAGGATGCCCATGAAGAAGGTCCCCATCTCTGGGACCTGCTAAAGCTTCCCAGCAGTGGCCACATCACTCCCACACTTCTAGGGCAGTGGTTCCCAACATATCTGACCATGAGGGGCACCTGAGGCCCTTGTTAAACAGTCACAGTTCTGAGTCCTTAACGAATTGGAATCTCCTGGTGCTGGAGGTGATTCTTATGAATGGGCAGATGGGAAAATACTGGTGAGGGCCTGTTCCTCAGTGTGAGGGTGAGGGAGGGATCCTGGCAGCACTGGTGTCTCTTGGGGACTCATTAGAAATGCATTTTAGAGCTTGAGATCAGTTTGGCTGACATGGCAAAACCCCATCTCTACTAAAAATACAAAAATTACCGGGCGTGGTGGTGCTGGCCTATAGTCCCAGCTACCTGGGAGGCTGAGGCAGGAGAATTGCGTGAATCTGGGAGGCAGAGGCAGTGAGCTCAGATCGCGCCACTGCACTCCAGCCTGGGTAACAACTCTAACACGTCAGCGCGCGCACACACATACACACACACACACACACACACACACACACACACAGAAAAAGAAAAATGTATTTTAACAAGATCCCAGGTGATTTGTAGGCACAGGGGTGACTCTGGGTTGGAAATTCTTCAAGGTGACACTGTGTGTGCCTTGCTTTCCAACCCTTGTAGATTTCCTATTGTTTCTTTCCAGTTGTAAAGAAGCTCAGGTAATTCCTAACCTTGGTCCTGTCATCTCAGCAGTCTGCGCTCTGGTCTTGCTCCTCTGTGAATTGGTGGTAATAAGAGTTGGCACTGGTTGTGTTGACCAGATTGCATGTGGGGCTGGAAACATTTCACCAAGCTTAGAAATGTGGACTGCCCCTGGTGTCTGGCCCTTGTGCTTGGCTGCTGCTCGTTTTACTCCGGCCACCCCAGGACTCCCCACCCCGTCTGTCTTCTCACAGGTGCTGGCCTCCCCGCCAGCCCTGACCGCAGTGCCTAGGCTGGCTGCCTGAAGGTGGGGCTCTTCAACTCTTGCAGATAAACTCTTGAGAAGATGGTCGGCCTCTGGGGGGTCACCGCCTTGGCCACAACCACAGCTCCACCTTCCCACCCCACCTCTGGTCATGGAAACCAGACACCCAGTCACTCAATGGACAGATGCTTCAAAACTCAGAGAATCGTCACAGACAGAGCCCCCTTCCTGGAGGGACAGACCCGCTGCCAAGGCCTCAGCATAGAGGGACTGTGCTGGTCCCAGAAACAGCCCACGTAGAGATGGTTTGGGTGATGGGCTGGCCTTGTGAGGGTGGCTGGACAGGGGCCAGCTGCTTAAATATCTTGGGGGTGATGAAGGGTGCCTGGAGCTAATGTGTGTGGATAGAGGTACCATTGTGCCACCAGGCCGGGCAGTCCCCACCTAGCTGGCCTGATTTACGGATGGAGGACAAGATGAGGCTGCCACCAGCTTTCTCAGACCCTCAGACCCCGCAGCACTTCCTGGACCCAGACAATTCCTCCTCTATGCAGATTTGTCCAATCAGAGCAGCCCCAGGCGGGCATCTGGAGGCCTGTCTTCAGCCCCAGCCTCTCTGTATTCACACCCTAGACCTTCCTGGCCTGACTCCTTCAATTTTATACTGCATCTTGTTTGTTTCCATAAATGTCCTCCTGTGTGTCAGATCACATGTCCCTTTTTTTGTCTCAGAAAATAGGATTGTTATATTTACATTATTACTTCATTGAGTTTTATTTCGTGGAAGGCAGAGGTAGAGCTTAAGTAATGTCTTCACTGGGCCTTGCTTTCCAACCCTTGTAGATTTCCTATTCTTTCTTTCCAGTTGTAACTATTGATCAATCTACAATCACCTATCATAATCATGCATGTACTTTCGGTCAGCGGCTCTGCGTTCTGCTGACTTAAGTCCCATACACCCACCAGCCTGGAATTCCTTCCAACGGGGCTACCCCACCGCTTTCTGGGCACAGCCTTGCTTTCTCTCTTAACCAGGTCACCCTTGAAAAAAGCCAACATTGTCTCCTTGATTCAAGTAGGCCTCCTGGAAAACATTCTTCTGAACAATCCCACAAAGATCTATAAATAATTTTCTTCTTTTTTTTTTTTAGTTGGATTCTCTGTCACCCAGGCTAGAGTGCAGTGGCACAATCTCTGCTCACTGCAATCTCCACCTCGTGGGTTCAAGTGATTCTCTTGCCTCAGCCTCCCAAGTAGTTGGTACTACAGGTGCCCGCCACCATGCCTGGCTAATTTCTGTATTTTTAGTAGAGACAGTGTTTTATCATGTTGGCCAGGCTGGTCTTGAACTCCTGGCCTCGAGTGATCCACCGGCCTCAGCCTCCCAAAGTACTGGAATTACAGGTATGAGCCACTGCACCCAGCCAAGAGTTTTCAAAAACTGTGAATGAAAAACCCAGCACCTTAAAGCATGTGAGAAGTTTAACAATTGACATTCCACAGTCTCCACATGGGGGATACTTTGATTCTGGGAGAGCCTTGCCTGGGAAGCCTGGACTGTTCCAAACCTTGGAAGTGACATTGCAGGTCCACGCTGTAGGTTTTCTTTCAGCTCTTGGTCTGGGAGCCTTTGTCATGGCTGAAACTTGCAGAGAGGTGTCTTAGGACTGGGATGCCACCGGCTGAGGCCCTCCTGAGAGTCCTTTTCCCCTTTCTACAGCCACACATTGAATTATCTTTCTGGGGCTGGGCAAGCTCTTCCCAGGGGATTTGCTGTTCCTGGCTTCTCTCTCTCTTTCTCCTCCCCCCTTCCGTCTTGAGTCCTCATCATCTTCATCTTCCTCGTTCTCTTCGTCTCCCTTATCTTTTCTTTCTTTTTTTTTTTTTAAATGGAGTCTTGCTTTGTCGCCCAGGCTGGAGTACAATGGCACGATCTTGGCTCACTGCAACCTCCGCCTCCTGTGTTCAAGCAATTCTCCTGCCTCAACCTCCCAGGAGCTGGGATTACAGGCACACACCACCACATCCAGCTAATTTTGTATTTTCTTTTTAGTAGAGACAGGCTTTCACCATGTTGGCCAGGCTGGTCTCAAACTCCTGACCTCAGGTGATCTGTCTGCCTCAGTCTCTCAAAGTGCTGGGATTACAGGCATGAGCCACCACGCTTGACCTTCTTCTCCCTTTTCTTTCCCTTCCCTCATCTGCCTATCTGGAGGGCCCCGCCCAGTGTTCCTTCTCCCTGGAATCTGAGTTCCCAGTGACAGCCTCCTACAGATGAAGGAGCCAGCTCCCCGTGTCCTCGCCTCCCCAGTGCGCCAGCCGCCTGGGCAGATGCAGTACCCCTGCCCTGTTTCCCGTCCTGAAGACAGGCAGCTGCCACACTAATTGCCACCAGCAGGGGGGCCAGGCTGTGCTCGAACTCCTCCTGCCTATTAGGGGGCTACGGGGGGTGGGGGGGTGGTTTTCAGGAGCCGAATGTGCTGAGCCAGTGTTGAACATTATTCCAGGAATTTTAAACGCTCGTTAAAGGCTTTGCCCTGTCTCACTTCAGTACACATCATGCTCCAGTTACTGCTTGGAACTGCGGGGGCATCAGCCCGGGCAGCACTTATCAATATTTTAGCACGAGAAAGGCAAATGATGTTGAAACATTGAACTATATTTCCATCTGTTCAAACCGAAATAGAATAAGCTTAGCTCGGGAAATGGAATCTCTCCTCCCCAGCTGCCTTGGAAGCAGCAACACCCACTGGCCTGGCCTTGGCCCCTAACCTCGGTTTCCCCTTCACCTCTCTTCTTGATTAGTCCCCCATGTTCATATCTTATGGGCATGAAATTGAGCAGGTGTTAGGTTTGTCAGTAGAGTAGGAGTGGTGCACGTCGAAGAACTTGGGAGGGACCCCCACTCTTGTCAAAATGTGCCTTCCCCATCGACTGACAGAGAAAAGCGGGGTCAAATGCCATCTGTCTTAGTGCCAGGGGACATCCTCCCCATCCCCCTCCAGATTGTCCATCCTGCAGGAAGACCCAGGATGGCTGGCTGGACATGAAAACGAAGGCACCGACTATACACAGGGGGACGAACCGCATTTATACTGTACACAGATAAAGCATTTATGGTAGACTCCTGTGTCCCCTGGAATAAAACAGAATTTATTGGCAGGAAAGAACCTCAAGAAATATTTTGGCCTTCAATTGTCTGAGAAGAACAGAGAAGTTTCTACAGTGTGGAAAGCAGGGGTGGCTGATGTGGGCTGAGGCTAGTCATCTCCCTAGTGATTTAGGGTCCCCTGAGAGAGCCTATGGGATCTCCTCACCAGCAGGTGCCCCTCAAAGTCCAGTGATTAACAGTATTCAAGGAAGAAGGAACCCTTTTGTTCCCAGCTCTAAAGCAGAATGAGGGATTGCTTCTTACCATTTCCCCTCAGACTGTCTTTTGACAACCTCTCCCTTTAAGGCTGTTCAGTTTAATTTGGTTCTTCTGCAGGGAAATAGGGGCAGTGTTGGGGAAGGGCATGTGGCAAGAGATGGGCCCAGAGTCTGCAGTCCCCAGGACTCACCCTGCTGAGGGGTCCTGGGTGCTGGTCTCAAATCCTAGGATGTGGGGTATATACTTTCAGTTCTGGCATTAACTGAAGAATAATTGCAAGACGTTCTTCACCCAGGCCCCCATGCAGGCAGCCAGGCTGGTGACTACTTGCCTTTTGGGGAACGGGTTTCCACGGTGACAACCGTAGCAGCAGCAGAGAGTAGAGGCTCACGTCTGTCACAGGAGATCGAGGGCTGCAAAAGCCCGAGAACCCACTGATTTCACGCCCTCTCTCTATTTGCAGACAAGGCCACCTACATCTCAAGTCAGCTGGATAAGCAGCTTCCAGTCTTCAGAGATGGGCCCCTCTTCATCAGTTGGCCTTGGTAGTCAGGACAGAGGACAGAGGGATATATTGCAACATACACTGTAAAATTTGAGCCATACGCATGGGATAAATGGCATCACAAATAATTGTCTCCGAAAAGAAATCTGACATCCGACGACCCAGAGGCCGGAGCCATTGCTGACGCTCCTGGAGATGAACATTTTTTGCAAGAATTTGTGCCTCAGTAAGGTTGGTGGGGAGGCAGAGGCAGCAAAGTGCTGGGCTCTGCAGAAATCTAGGGGGCTGCCTGAGTGATGTACAAATGCAGACCTATCACATCAGTAGAAAATTGTAATGTGTTCATTCCTATCAAGGCAGAGTGCTTTTTAAATTCACGGTGTCTGGAAGACTCAGGATTAATGTCAAACTGTGAGAAAAGACCCAGCTTTTCACTTCTCTTTCTCTTAACCACAGAATGGGGGTCTAGTTGGGGGAGAACAAAGGGGGTACTTTAGAAGATTTGTGAAGCAAGAACAGACAGGGCCACAGAGAGCTCTGATATAGCGTAGGTCCACCCCACCCCCGGTGTCCTCATACACGTTGTCACACTAAAGAACTAGGCAGAACTCTAAGAAGGACTGGCTGATGAAGAGAAAAGACACGGGGAATCAGCACATTGGCTGTGCTGACATACGTGAGCCCAAGTTGGAAGACGGCATGAATTAAGACTGAAGTCAAGACCCCCCTCCCCAAAAAAACACAGCACTTTTAGACGTTAGAGGACAGAAAGGCAAAGTCAAAGGAAGCCTAAGGTTAAGTGAGTACTTACCCTGCACTGGGTGCTATCCAAGGTACTTCACATGAATTCATAAAGAGCTTCTGCATTATAAATATTATTATAAAACCCATTTGACTAATGGAAACCTGAGGGTCAGAGAGGTTAAATAATGCACTAAATGACATACTTGAGGTCACTGAGATAGAGAGTGGCACATTCAGAATCAGAAACTAGTAACACCTCCCAGGCTCATCTTCCTTTTATGCCACATGCCCTGTGTAGCCCCAATGTCAAGGGCTAGGGGTGGGGAAAAAGAGCAGATGGAAGGCAGGATGAGACTCCCTGGAGGTCTGCGGGAGGGAAGATCCTGGTGTGGAAATATTGTGCCTACAAGATTGCTGAGATATGTTGGTCCACAGCCTGGTCAATCTGGAGGTGTGGAAAAAATGGCTTTTTTTTTTTTGGAGACAGAGTCTTGCTCTGTCCGCTAGGCTGGAGTGCAGTGGTGCAATCTCGGCTCACTGCAACCTCCGCCTCCAGAGTTCAAGCAGTTCTCTGCCTCAGCCTCCCGAGTAGTTGGGATTACAGGTGCCGGCCACCATGCTCAGCTAATTTTTTTGTATTTTTAGTAGAGACGCGGTTTCACCATCTTGGCCAGGTTGGTCTTGAACTCCTGACCTTATAATCCACCTGCCTCGGCCTCTCAAAGTGCTGGGGTTACAGGCCTGAGGCACTGTGCCTGGCTTTTTTTTTTTTTTTAAACAGGGGCCAGAAACCAGAGGGATCCCTGAGGGCCGAGATAGCTGCAGAGCAAGTCCAGGTTACCCTGAAACTGTAGGTGTGAAGGTGCAAGCTCAGAGCCCAAACCCAAAGACCACCATACAGATGGGGACTGGTGGGCTACCAGCATTCCAGGGGCTCAGTGTGAGTGCAGGCAGCATGGACAGTGGATGACAACATACAGTGAGTGTGGGAGCAGGCCATGTCTTGACTTCGTGAGACTAACATTGTTTGTATGCCCAGCTATTTACAGTCAGAGGACTGAACAAAGATTCTTTAAACAGTGACTCTTCAGAGCCTTATATCAGCTATATACAAGAACCCTTTTTCTTGTGTGCTTTACCCACTATAGACACTCATGACTGAAGGGATCACATGTAGGAAGGTAATGAGGGAGACTAGGATTCATCCAACAATCACATGTGCAGAAATGACAAAGAAAACAGGACCTAGTGTTTAGAGAGAGGGTGGATGGTGTTCTTTTGATTTCTCAGAGTACAGAGTCACATGGGTTCCCAGAAAGCAATGTTCACAGGACACATGCATGTGGACATGAACACAACAAGAGTCTTGATCACAAGGCTGGGCCTCTGGGAACCTGGAGAAAGCTGCTCAGCCATTCTTCAGGGAGACTGGAGAGTGAATGTTTAAAACTCAGAAGGTCACTCAAGATTGAGGACATCTACAGAACCAGGTTTTAAGGCTGTCCTCTTAGCAGGTGGGTTTCGTCCATGCTTCAGCTCCACCGCTGACATCATCAGACTTTTTCCTGTAGGCACCAGAGTCACAGGGCCTGTGATAATATTTCAGATCTTAAAAATACATCATGGGTCCAAAGTGTGAAAAAAGAACTATAAAAATCCCATCGATATATATTTTATTAGTATACTCAAAGTTCCTTAATTTAATATTTGTGTTGGGTGTGGTGGCTTACACCTGAAATCTCAGTGCTTTGGGAGGCCAAGGTCGGAGGATCGTTTGAAGCCAGGAGTTTGAGACCAGCCTGGGCAACACAGGGAGACCCTGCATCTCTACAAAAAATACAGTGGTGTTTATCTGTAGTCCCTGTTACTCAGGAGGCGAAAGTAGGAGGATCGCTTGAGCCCAGGAACTCCAAGTGCAATGAGCCATGATCCCTTCACTGCACTACAATCTAGGCAACAGAGCAAGACGCCATCACTCATAAATAAATACATTCATAAATATTTCATATTTGTAATATTTGAAATCAACTTGTAAGTTAGGGTCTCATGCTTCCCAGGATTTCCTAAATACGCCTAATGATTGAGACCTCAAAGCCAATCACAAATGGAATGTGTCAAGATTCTCTAGGCAGGAAATTATCAGCAGGAAACTTAATGTGAGCATGGTAACATTTTAGTGTGTTTGATATGCAGCCTCTGAAGCTCTTCAGATTGGCCTGGAGGAGATTCGGCAGCTTATAGGAGTCAATTCAACGTTGTTTATTAAACACCTGCTATGTACCAGGCATTGTTCTAGGAACTTGAATGACATCGATGGACCCGAAAAGGATCTGTCCTCATCTCTAAAGAGATAAACTGTGAAAAGGAAACAAAATCGATAAGTAAAACATGTCATGTGTTTGAAGGTAACAAATAGTAAAAAGTGAGGCCAAGTAAGGGGACTTGGAGGGGTGCGGTGGGGTGGGAGGGGGAAAGCGGTGGCAAGAAATATAATTGTCACTTTAGGTCACTGTTAGGAAGTGAGATGCGGCCAGGCGTGGTGGCTCATGCCTGTAATCCCAGCACTTTGGGAGGCCAAGGTGGGCGAATCACAAGGTCAAAAGATCGAGACCAGCCTGGCCAACATGATGAAACCCCATCTCTACGAAAAATACAAAAATTAGCCCGGTGTGGTGGCGGGAGCCTGTAGTCCCAGCTACTTGGGAGGCTGAGGCAGGAGAATCACTTGAACCCAGGGGGCGGAGGTTGCAGTGAGTCAAGATCACGCCACTGCACTCCAGCCTGGTGACAGAGCGAGACCCCATCTCAAAAAATAAGTGAGATGGGAGAAGGACTTGCGGAAGGTGAGCCAAGGAACTATCTGGAAGGAATGTATTCCAGGAAGAGAGAACAGCTACAGTAAGGGCTGAAGATAAGCCTGCTGTGCTTGAGGGACAGCAAGTGGCCAGTGTGACTTGAAGCAGAGGCACAGAAATGATGTTGGTCAGGGTGCAGGTCCTCCAGGCCCTGCAGGTTGACATAGGGAATTGCCTCGCACTCAAGGAAAATGGGGGCCCTAGGAAGTTCTGAGCACGTGAAAGGTGGGAGCTGCCATTGGTGGGAGGTGAGGAAGCTGAGGGTGAGAGTGAGCCATGTTTGGGGCAGGAAAGGGAGCAATCAGGATCTCAGGTTGGACATGTTGAGTTTGGGCATCTGTGAAACATCCAGATGGAAAGGCTGAGTGGGCAGCTGGCCTCTGAGTAGGAGTTCGGGAGATGTAGACAGGTTCGAGTCGTCGGCAGATTTTATAGAGATGATGTTTAAGGCCACAGAGTGGGATGACCTCACTAAGGGAGAGTGGAGAAGAAGAAGAGAAAAGCAACAGGGCAAGAGCCCTGGGCACTCTGACCGTTACGGGCCAGGAGAAGAGAGAAGAGGAAGAACCAGCAAAGCAAGCTGACATGTGACCGGGGACACAGGGGGAAGACCAAGACAGGGTTGTCCAGAAAGTCAACATAGCACAGGAAGGCAGAGGGCTGCCATGATGAACATAAAGGAGCGCATGCGCAGAGCTGAACAGAGCTTGGCACATATTAAGAACTCAGCAAGTGATAGCTATTGCTTTTTTTTTTTTTTTTTTTTTGAGACAATGTCTTGCTCTGTCATCCAAACTGCAGTGCAGTGGCACAATCACGACTCACTGCAGCCATTACCTCCTCGGCTCAAGCAATCCTCCTGCTTCCGCCTCTGAAGTAGCTGGGACCACAGGCATGTGCCAACATACCCAGCTAATCTTTTAATTCTCTTGTAAAGATAGGGGTCTCACTAAGTTGCCCAGGCTGGTCTCAATCCTCCCACTTCAGCCTCCCAAAGTGCTGGGATTACAGATGTGAGCCGCTGTGCCCAGCCATGATCGCTATTTGAATTACCGTCTGAGTGGTGTTACGTGAACACCGCAGGAGAGGAGGGTGGAAGGCCTGGCAGAGAAATGACTCTTTGCTGATCAGATCATCATTACTGAGAATCTACAGTCAACTGGTGTCTGATGGAGGGGTGTCCTTGCTTAGCTACTCCCAGATGAAAGCAATTCTGCCCTGAGGAAAAGGTCCCAGATTTAGGGACAGGGCTTTTCTGCTCCTTCCAGCCCCCTGCGTTCTCCACGGTTGGGAATCTGCAGGCGGGACATAGTCCCACTGGTGCTTGGTGTTTTCCCTGGCTTAGAATGTCAAGTGACTCCCTGGACCCCTTTTGAACTCTGCCTTTGACCTGGGGATCAGGTGACGTGGGACTGGAGGCAGGTCTGCATATCCTCTGAGGTGACAGCTCACTTGAGCTCCCCCTTGTCTCTAACTGTCACCAGGAGAAAACAAACCCTGCTGGGTTCTCTAAACACTGATCAGCTTGGGCGGTGACCCAGCCGCAGATGCCCAGACCGGCATAGACACTGGGGAGCGGCTGAAACAAGGGAGGCGAGGGTTCCAGCAGAGCCTGGGGAAGGGCCCCTGGAGAGTCACATTCTCCCCTGAGGCCATCTCTGGAGCTTGGCTGGTGTGTGGTTGTCTGCCAGGCTCTGGGGGCCTTGCAGTGGTGACTCGTGGGCCATTTTTGGGACCCAGACAACTGGAGAGATCATCAGGCAGTTTGCTGGCTGTCTCACGATGCTGCCTGTGTAGCCCTGCCATCCATCCATGTGTGTCCTGCCTGTGGGGCGGGCTGACCCATACCTGCCACATACTGGGAGCCCAGAGTCCTCCCCCTCTGGCCCAGCCCAGTCCAGGGCCAGCAGCTCTTAGTTTCTGAAGTAGTCCTTGGAGAGGGAGCGAGTGACATGCCACATCTCTCTGTGCCCATCTTCCTGCCAGTCTCCTCTCCACCCTAGCATTTAAGGCAAAGGAACGGAAAGCCAGTCTGTGCCCCCGCTTGGCACTGTCTCCAGGAAGCATCATGGAGTGGGTTCTGCTGCCCTGCCCCTCACACCGGGCTCCTGGATGAAAGGAAACTCCAGAATGGCAGTTTAGGATTATCTAGTGCCGTGGGCCAGATAGTGTCCTGCGAGGATTAGTGGCTTCTTCTGAAAAGCCGTGGCCACTCCTTCACACAATGCCTCCTCTTCAGGGGATCACACACTCTCCCATATGGGGAGCTCTGAATCTGCAGAGGACAGCTTAGGGATGGGAACTCATCACCTTTCAAGGAAGCGCAATCCATCTGCAGCTGCGCTACAAAGCTCTTCCTTCCACTGACTCAGAAGCAGTCTCCCTGCTGCTTCCTCCTTCCGTCATGGAGCAAAGCCTGCTGCTTTTTCCAGGAGCAGTGGGGGCACCAAATATCCTATGTCTAAGCACCCAAAGAATGCTTGCTCTAAGCTTCTCCTCCACGGGAACTCTGGAGCTGCCACTGACCACAGGATTCCCGTTCCAACAGTGAAGCCCCCTTTCTAACAGGAGGATACTTTCAGGATTGTTGCCCCGGGTGAGCTTCCTACTCCCCGCCTTCCTGCTGCCCCTGCTGTGCCCTCAGCTCCAGCAACTCCACTTGTCATTCAGCCATCACTCTAACTAGCTTTCTATAGCTCCCTGCCCCTGTGTTCATTCCTAAGTGGGGCTACTGGGTATTGAGCCTCTCAATCAGCAAGCCTTGAAGCTCCTTCCCCTAAGCCCTACTAACACCTTTCCCCCATGAGCACAGGTCCCGGGCCCAGCCGTCACTGCAGGCTTGGGGGCCGGGGGTGAGCAGTGCGCAGGTATCCATGGCAAAGGGCCAGCATGCTGTATCTGTGGAAACAGAATCTGTAGCCTCCCTCACTGATCGTCTCTGAATCCCGAACTCTGGAGGGTGTAATTTTTATTGTGAAATATATATAACATAAAATTTGACATCTACCTTAGCCCATTTTCTGCTGCTATATCAGAATACCTGAGCCTGGTGATAAAGAAAGAAAAGGGGTGTATTTGGCTCACAGTTCTGGCAGCTGGAAAGTCCAAGATCAGGGCTCTGATGAACCAGGATGACATCAACCAGGGAGCCTCGCATTTTGCAAGAGACAGTGCCTTGACTCAAGGCGATGAATCTATAACGGAGGAACGTCGGGCATCAGTAACAGACAGAGGAGAGATCTGGGGTGGAGAGTCCTCAAATTATACCTCTTGGCAGCCACCTATTTTGATAGACTCAGAGGCCCCAGATTAGGGGTGGTGTAAAGTCATTTGCTCCAGTCCCGCTTCCAGTCCCAAATCCTCTTGACCTCACCCAGCCTCTGTCTGCACATGTCCGGCGACTGAGAACTCCCCACTCCCAAACCAGCGCAGGTCATCTCTGGACTCACCTCTGCAGAGCTCTTTCTTCCTGACTCAATGTCTCTCCCTAGAGCGCCCTCTATGGGTCCCTTATCTACCCCGGGGTTTCTTCAGTGTGAATCCTATTCCATTTCTAGAAGTGAGGTACCCCTTTGAATTGGAGACCAGCATTCAGTCACTCTGAGGCATTCTCTTTCCCATCCTGCCTTTGGAAACTATTTGTTCTAGAACCCCGTTTTGGTCTGAGGAGTCCCTTGACTAGACCTGACCATAGACTCTCAGACCAGCCACAGCCGCAGGGACCTGTTTTGCCAGAAGCGGCTTGGTCCTTCTCCTCTCCTAGTCCCAGGAACGAGCCCAATGCTGACAAGCATGTGGAGGGGGAAGGGAGACACCAGTCTCTGTTGGGTGCCGGCAGTTGTGGAGTTAGGTTCTGTACTAGGCTTTTGCTATGGTCTGAATGTTTGCGACCTCCCCAATTTCTTTCTTTTTCTCTTTCTTTCCTTTTTTTTTCTTTTTGTTGAGACAGAGTCTTGCTCTATCACCCAGGCTGGAGTGCAGTGGTGAGATCTTGGCTCACTGCAACCTCTGCCTCCTGGGTTCAAATGATTCTCCTGACTCAGCCTCCTGAGTAGCTGGGACTACAGATACCCAGCTATTTTCTTTCTTTCTTTCTTTCTTTCTTTCTTTCTTTCTTTCTTTCTTTCTTTCTTTCTTTCTTT